>NC_134357.1:554269229-554569229 GCF_048569485.1 Anomaloglossus baeobatrachus
CCCTCGAGCGGACTTTACGAGGGGCCCCACCAGATCCATCCCTATCCGTTCAAAAGGGACTTCTATAATGGGTAACGGTACCAACGGACTGCGAAAATGGGTCAGGGGTGCGGTAAGCTGACACTCCGGGCAGGTTTCGCAGAACCGTTTTACCTCCCCAAAGACTCCGGGCCAATAGAACCTTTGCAATATTCGCTCCTGCGTTTTCTTGACCCCTAGGTGGCCACTCATCAGGTGTTTATGAGCCAAGTCGAGGACCCGCCGGCGATGCGGCTGGGGCACCACCAACTGCTCTACCCCCACGCCCCGTATTTCATCTACCCGGTAGAGTAAATCCTGCTTAAGAGCGAAATGGGGGTACCTTACCTGGGCACCGGGCAGCTGTGCCACCCCGTCAATTACTGTCACCCGACTCCGGGCATGTATTAATGTAGGGTACTGGAGTTGGGCAGTCCCAAACGTATCCGGGGACGCCTCCAACTCCGGGATGGGTTCGACCGTCTCAGCCTCTCCTGCCAATACCTCTAGGGGCGACCTATCGGGTTCACATTCTGTCCCTATCATGGGGACCCCTACGGCAGGCGTCCCGGATTCAGGATTGTAGGGCTCAGGTCCCGGACTGACCAATATCTGAGGAGACTTAGGGGGTCCCTTCCATAAAGTCCAAAAATAGGGCAGATCCCTTCCTAGGATCACGTCATAAGGAAGAGTGTTAAGAAGTCCCACCTCATGTTGCACCTGACCGCAAGGTGCTGTGATGGTGACAATCCCCGTGGGATAGTCTCGGCGGTCCCCATGTATGCAAACCACCTCAACGGTACGTCCTGTGGCCTTTACTTTAGCCCTCAAGGTGGATCGCACAAGGGTCACTAAGCTTCCGGAATCCAACAATCCTGTAACCGGACATCCATTCACCTGTATTTGGCACAAGTGGGGCTCCGTCTCTGGGGAGACCAGGTCAGCGGTACACACCACCTGAGCATACATTGAACCCCGCCGGGTAACCCCACAATCCATGGGCTCCGTGGTGAGTGGACACTGGGCTTCCATATGTCCCACCCGCTGGCACCGCCAACATCTAATGGAGACGGAAACCCCCTTGACGGGTTGTCGTTTAGGGTACAGAACCTTCCGGACCTCAGAAATGGCGGCCGCGGCCTCAGACGGGACGGTAGGGGACTCCTGCACCGGTGTCAGCGGTGGGTCCTTGGCCCTAGGCTTGGAGGGGCCGGACCGACGGGCGGTACGCAAAGTCTCAGTGTCCCGTATCAAGTCCTGCGTAGCCACATGCCGCTCTACCAGGGACACTAATTGGTCCAGGGTACTCGGGTCACCCTGTCCTACCCACCGTTGAACGGTGACGGGTAAAGTGCGCACAAAACGATCCACTACTACCCTTTCCACCATTTGCGACGGGCTCAGAGTGTCAGGCTGCAACCATTTTTTTACAAGATGCAACAAGTCATAGGCCTGGGAGCGTACGGGTTTGGCTTCCTCATAGAACCACTGATTTACCCGCTGAGCCCGTACATAGGTATTCACCCCCAACCGAGCCAGTATTTCGGCTTTCAGGGTCACATAGTCAATGGCGTCCTCGGTACAGAGGTCCAGGTACGCTTTTTGGGGTTCCCCCGTCAGATAGGGCGACAATACCTCAGCCCACTGGGGGGTCGGCAGCTTTTCCCGCTCGGCCACCCGCTCAAACACCGCCAGGAACGCTTCCACATCATCCCCCGGGGTCATCTTTTGTAATGCTTGTCTCACCGCTTTCCGGACGCTGCCGTCGTCACCCGGTCCCGGGGTTGTTGCTGCCGGTCCGGCACGGATCGACTTGGCCAGGAGAACCATCTGTTCTTGGTGCCTTTTTTCCTGCGCTTGTAAGGATTGCTGCTGACGTTCCAACGCCCGGAGCAGGTGTGCATTGGTCTGTTGCTGCTGTGCATTAGCCTCTTGTAGCTGTGCATTAGTCTGTTGCTGCTGCCTTAGTATGTCCTCCATGGCGTCGCCGGGTTTGGGCTGTAGTATAGCCGCTCGAATCCAGGACATGTGCTGCTGGGTCACCAGGGATGGATGCTACACCTCACTGGCTGTCATGCCCGCCGATTCTCCACCATATGTGCGGTAGCGTGGTCGGCTGCGCAGCAGAAGACACGGGATCCAGGCATTAAGGTTCACAGCACACGGTTTAATGTCCAAACAAAAGTCCACAACAATATACATGTGCCTCTCCAGCAGAGAGCTCAGGGAGTTCTGTTCACTCCCTCACACCCGGCACACCTGCCCTTGTTCCTGATTCTATTTAACCCTTCCTTCAGCCTGTAGGGAAACAGCATTAACCCTAGAGTGGATTTACTTTCTATCATGGAGTGAGCACAACCGGGGCGAGACATACCGGCCGTCATAGATAACCCCGGTCACAGTCTCACAATATATATATATATATTATATATATATATATATATAAAAGCAAGGATGGTTGACCTTAGGGAGATCAACATCCACCACTGCGGAGACACCATCACGTGTTTCTCAACGCAGTGATTCTAGAGCAATGCCCCCTGGGAAATATTCAAAGCAAGAAGGCCTGCGGAGACACCATCACATGTTTCTCAACGCTGGCAGGAAACTAGCCAGGTCTTTCAACCACGGGAAGGGCAGTCTCCAGTCAAGGAGACCACCTATGGCAAACATGGTATCCATCCACAGACAGCCATTTCGGGGTATTTGCCCCTCATCAGTGTGGAGGGGCAAATACCCCGAAACGGCTGTCTGTGGATGGATACCATGTTTGGCATAGGTGGTCTCCTTGACTGGAGACTGCCCTTCCCGTGGTTGTTCCTTCCCGGTGAAAGACCTGGCTAGTTTCCTGCCAGCGTTGAGAAACATGTGATGGTGTCTCCGCAGGCCTTCTTGCTTTGAATATTTCCCAGGGGGCATTGCTCTAGAATCACTGCGTTGAGAAACACGTGATGGTGTCTCCGCAGTGGTGGATGTTGATCTCCCTAAGGTCAACCATCCTTGCTCACATAGTCTTTTACTAGGCAATGTCCCACTAGCCAGATTCCTACTCCACACTGATGAGGGGCAAATACCCCGAAACGGCTGTCTGTGGATGGATACCATGTTTGGCATAGGTGGTCTCCTTGACTGGAGACTGCCCTCCCCGTGGTTATTCCTTCCCGGTGAAAGACCTGGCTAGTTTCCTGCCAGCGTTGAGAAACATGTGATAGTGTCTCCGCAGGCCTTCTTGCTTTGTATATATGTATATGTATATATATATATATATATGTGTATATATATATATATACACATATATATATATATATATATATATATATATATATATATATATATATATATATATATATATATATATAAACACTGTAGTAAACTATGTAAGTGGTAAAAAACAGTTTTCAACAAAAGCATACTAAATAACATTTATGCAAACTATGAATTTGTTCTAAGGAACAGAATTGCCTCCATCAGATCCTCCAACTTAGGTTGGAGGCAAAGCCGTATCCACATGGGCAACATCTCTAACAATTTCCGCGTGTCAAGGAATTGCATCATGCACAGTCAGTTTTGATGAACGGTTGAATTTTTCTATTTCTTTGAGAGCAAGTGAAAAATTTTGCTGAAATCTGGTCAGTCTGCTGCCATAGGAGACTAGGAGACGGAGTGAAATCTTTTTCCTTGCGGCAACGGTTTGCCTGCTCCATGTCATCCAAATACTTGTCAAAGTTAAATTCCTCATCTGATGAGGATGAAGATATGGCTGTAGTAGCACTGTCAGGACCCAAGTCCTCTTGCGCTTGGCAGTCCTGTAGGCAACTCATCCTAACTGCCACCTCAGTCAGAGCTTCTTTTCCTTTTAGTAACCTGTTGATCGTCAAGCAGTATATGATGACTTCGGTCCACATAAACAGCTGCCAGAAGAATTTTATTTACCAATAGCTGTGTCTCTCTCCGCTTCATTGAAGCAGAAATGCCATCTGCTTAAACCTCCTCTCTGGGACAGACAAAATAGCATGTTCTTCCTCTCCCTTATGAAAATGGCAGGAGTTAAATCCTCAGCTTGTAATTTTTTAGTCACGGTAAATGGGTGATTAAGCAATTCCTTCAATTCAGCCACCTGTGTCCATTGACCTTCATTTAGGGTTACCTGAGGGTTCACCATATCTATAAGAAATTATTTTAGTTCAAGCAGTCACTCTATCATTAAATAAGTGCTGCCCCACCGAGTGGCTTGATCAACAATTGCCCCTTTCCCAGCACGTCTCTTCAAGATGGAATCAATTTTAGGGGTTCTGGCGGCAATAACCAATTTCCTCACTTTTCCAGTCAGATTTCCAGCATGTCCCTCTTGCAGACTATCTCTTATTGCCAGCTGCAGCGTGTGCACGACAAGCGCATGTGATGAATATGAAAGTGTTTTGAAGCAGCTTCAACAAGATCATCTAATTTTAAAGTATCATTTTGCTGTCCTTCTGTTGTAATATCTGTTTGTTCCTCAGTTACATGAACAGCACTATGGCCTTTCATCTCAAACATACTGAATACTAAATTTTCTTCTACCTGTTGTTCATTACTCTCATTCATCAGTTTAATTGTACTTATCATGTTTGAAGCATTGTCCATTACAATACCAAGAACCTGTTCTTTTTTGAGTTCGTAATCTTGCAGAACTTTTTCCGCTAAGGCCTGGAGAAACTGGCCAGTGTGATGAGCTTTAGTATCGTTTACTGCCAGTGTGTTGGTAACAATTTATTTCTTGTCACAAACATATCGAACATTGATGGCAAAATAATTCAGTGAAATGCAATGATTTTGGGCATCCCAGCAAAGGCAATGGGTTTCAAGATATGACATTCAGACACATCGTTTTGTGAGGATCCGTTTTTGGGCTCAAAAACTGATCCTCACAAAGAATGAGCATGTCAGTTTGTGTGGCGTTTCTCTAATTTGCTTTTGCTAATGAAAACATTATCTATGAGCTCAAAAATCTTTCAGGTGATGTGGTTTTTTTTTAAAAAGCTGATCTGCTTTTGCAGCTGAAAAACATATCCTCAAAAAACGCAGCAAAAACGCTGTGTGTGAATGTAGCCTTAGATCAGAAATAGAACAGCCATTTATAGGATATTTCATAACTTTCCCAAATTCCTATGAAAAAATATTCACATTCTGCATTGAACTACTGTACCCAATTTATTATATATTTTAGGAGTTTGAGTCGGTCCATTTTATACCGACTCCGACTCCACCAAAATGAGCTCCGACTCCGACTCCACAACCCTGGTTACTCCTCAATTCAAACAAGTGACCTTTCTCTTGGGAATCAACCAAATAACACACTGAGCTTTTAGGGAATATGAGAACAGGTTGTAATATGTAGTGCACAGGAAAAAAGATTTTTTGAAAACACCAGGAGCAAAACAGTAACAATGCATTGACCTGACAAAATTCTGCATATCTAATCATATGATATATAGTTGTAATTCAAATTTATGTTTGAGATTTTGCTCATCAGTGTAAATTTATATATTCACTATATGACCAAGAGTATTGCAACCCTCCCACAAAATTTACTTAAGATTCCTTCTCCCTCTTCTTCCTAACTCCCAATCTCAGCGATCTGCCATTCATTACAGTTACTTTCAGCGCACAATCTCCATGTCTGAACAATGTCTGTAACGTCTCTATACTACAATAATAAACATTTTCATATTACAAATTACTATTTCCACCTACGATCCATTCCTTCTTTGTGGGAACATCTTGTGTGATCAAGTTTTTAAAATTGTTTTCTATGCTAAGTTTAATATCCTAATGATATCTTCTCTATAAAGCATAATACTGACATATGATACAGAGTGGCATGGTGGCTCAGTGGTGACAAACTCCTTGTAGATGTTGACAACAAGGGCAACATCTGCAAGGAGTTTGTATGTTCTCCCCGTGTTTGCGTGTTTCCTCCAGATTCTCCAGTTTCCTCCCATACTCCAAAGACATAAATAAATAGAGGGAATTTAGATTGTGATTACATTTTATATGATTTAAAATACTTTTTTCAAAATCCAAATTTAGCTTTCAGTGCACAACAAAACTAATGGAGAAAAAACAAAAAGCCAGCACCAAATGTGCACTACAGCACTAAACATTCCAAACTGTACTTATTTTAAAAATTTTGAGATTTTTGGCAAAAAATTGCAATTTCTTGAGCTGCTTCGCCACGTCACGGCAAATCTCATTTGAAGCAGTCCTACACTAAAATATTTTTATAAAATGTGCCATACGGCCTCACATATGAATAGTAGAACTGCTCTTAGCAGCACTCACCTGGTCTATTTCAATCCCGTACCCATGACTGACTCATGGCTGTGGGCGGGACAGGTCCAAGCAAATGCTGCATGAAGTAAATAGCCTGTGGACAAAGCCTGATGACTTAATGTGAACAGTCACCAACCGCCAAAATCCAGACAGATGGAATACATCCCAAATTGGGGTGCATAGCAAGGTGGAGGTCAACCACCGACCAATTCAATGAAGAAAAAACAAAAAGCCAGCACCAAATGTGCACTACAGCACTAAACATTCCAAACTGTACTTATTTTAAAAATTTTGAGATTTTTGGCAAAAAATTGCAATTTCTTGAGCTGCTTCGCCACGTCACGGCAAATCTCATTTGAAGCAGTCCTACACTAAAATATTTTTATAAAATGTGCCATACGGCCTCACATATGAATAGTAGAACTGCTCTTAGCAGCACTCACCTGGTCTATTTCAATCCCGCACCCATGACTGAATCATGGCTGTGGGCGGGACAGGTCCAAGCAAATGCTGCATGAAGTAAATAGCCTGTGGACAGGGCCTGATGACTGAATGTGAACAGTCACCAATCGCCAAAATCTAGACAGGTGGAATACATCCCAAATTGGGGTGCATAGCAAGGTGGGGGTCAGCCACCGACCAATTCAATGAAGAAAAAACAAAAAATCTAGCACTAAATGTGCACTACAGCACTAAAAATTCCAACTACTTATTATAAATTTGAGATTTTTGGCAAAAAAATTGAAATTTCTTGAGCCACCCCGCCACTCCATGGCAAATCTCATTTGGGGCAGTCCTAACACTAAAATATTTTTAATTACCCGATGTGTAGTCTGGCTATATGTGCAGGGAGCAGGGAGCCGGCACTGACAGCGTGAGAGCGGCGGACGCTGGTAACAGACCAGGTGAGTGCTGCTAAGAGCAGTTCTACTATTCATATGTGAGGCCGTATGGCACATTTTATAAAAATATTTTAGTGTAGGACTGCTTCAAATGAGATTTGCCGTGACGTGGCGAAGCAGCTCAAGAAATTGCAATTTTTTGCCAAAAATCTCAAATTTTTTTTTATAATAAGTACAGTTTGGAATGTTTAGTGCTGTAGTGCACATTTGGTGCTGGCTTTTTGTTTTTTCTTCATTGAATTGGTCGGTGGTTGACCTCCACCTTGCTATGCACCCCAATTTGGGATGTATTCCATCTGTCTGGATTTTGGCGGTTGGTGACTGTTCACATTAAGTCATCAGGCTTTGTCCACAGGCTATTTACTTCATGCAGCATTTGCTTGGACCTGTCCCGCCCACAGCCATGACTCAGTCATGGGTACGGGATTGAAATAGACCAGGTGAGTGCTGCTAAGAGCAGTTCTACTATTCATATGTGAGGCCGTATGGCACATTTTATAAAAATATTTTAGTGTAGGACTGCTTCAAATGAGATTTGCCGTGACGTGGCGAAGCAGCTCAAGAAATTGCAATTTTTTGCCAAAAATCTCAAAAAATTTTTTATAATAAGTACAGTTTGGAATGTTTAGTGCTGTAGTGCACATTTGGTGCTGGCTTTTTTTTTTTTCTTCATTGAATTGGTCGGTGGTTGACCTCCACCTTGCTATGCACCCCAATTTGGGATGTATTCCATCTGTCTGGATTTTGGCGGTTGGTGACTGTTCACATTAAGTCATCAGGCTTTGTCCACAGGCTATTTACTTCATGCAGCATTTGCTTGGACCTGTCCCGCCCACAGCCATGACTCAGTCATGGGTACGGGATTGAAATAGACCAGGTGAGTGCTGCTAAGAGCAGTTCTACTATTCATATGTGAGGCCGTATGGCACATTTTATAAAAATATTTTAGTGTAGGACTGCTTCAAATGAGATTTGCCGTGACGTGGCGAAGCAGCTCAAGAAATTGCAATTTTTTGCCAAAAATCTCAAAAAAATTTTTATAATAAGTACAGTTTGGAATGTTTAGTGCTGTAGTGCACATTTGGTGCTGGCTTTTTGTTTTTTCTTCATTGAATTGGTCGGTGGTTGACCTCCACCTTGCTATGCACCCCAATTTGGGATGTATTCCATCTGTCTGGATTTTGGCGGTTGGTGACTGTTCACATTAAGTCATCAGGCTTTGTCCACAGGCTATTTACTTCATGCAGCATTTGCTTGGACCTGTCCCGCCCACAGCCATGACTCAGTCATGGGTACGGGATTGAAATAGACCAGGTGAGTGCTGCTAAGAGCAGTTCTACTATTCATATGTGAGGCCGTATGGCACATTTTATAAAAATATTTTAGTGTAGGACTGCTTCAAATGAGATTTGCCGTGACGTGGCGAAGCAGCTCAAGAAATTGCAATTTTTTGCCAAAAATCTCAAAAAATTTTTTATAATAAGTACAGTTTGGAATGTTTAGTGCTGTAGTGCACATTTGGTGCTGGCTTTTTGTTTTTTCTTCATTGAATTGGTCGGTGGTTGACCTCCACCTTGCTATGCACCCCAATTTGGGATGTATTCCATCTGTCTGGATTTTGGCGGTTGGTGACTGTTCACATTAAGTCATCAGGCTTTGTCCACAGGCTATTTACTTCATGCAGCATTTGCTTGGACCTGTCCCGCCCACAGCCATGACTCAGTCATGGGTACGGGATTAAAATAGACCAGGTGAGTGCTGCTAAGAGCAGTTCTACTATTCATATGTGAGGCCGTATGGCACATTTTATAAAAATATTTTAGTGTAGGACTGCTTCAAATGAGATTTGCCGTGACGTGGCGAAGCAGCTCAAGAAATTGCAATTTTTTGCCAAAAATCTCAAAATTTTTTTTATAATAAGTACAGTTTGGAATGTTTAGTGCTGTAGTGCACATTTGGTGCTGGCTTTTTGTTTTTTCTTCATTGAATTGGTCGGTGGTTGACCTCCACCTTGCTATGCACCCCAATTTGGGATGTATTCCATCTGTCTGGATTTTGGCGGTTGGTGACTGTTCACATTAAGTCATCAGGCTTTGTCCACAGGCTATTTACTTCATGCAGCATTTGCTTGGACCTGTCCCGCCCACAGCCATGACTCAGTCATGGGTACGGGATTGAAATAGACCAGGTGAGTGCTGCTAAGAGCAGTTCTACTATTCATATGTGAGGCCGTATGGCACATTTTATAAAAATATTTTAGTGTAGGACTGCTTCAAATGAGATTTGCCGTGACGTGGCGAAGCAGCTCAAGAAATTGCAATTTTTTGCCAAAAATCTCAAAAAATTTTTTATAATAAGTACAGTTTGGAATGTTTAGTGCTGTAGTGCACATTTGGTGCTGGCTTTTTTTTTTTTCTTCATTGAATTGGTCGGTGGTTGACCTCCACCTTGCTATGCACCCCAATTTGGGATGTATTCCATCTGTCTGGATTTTGGCGGTTGGTGACTGTTCACATTAAGTCATCAGGCTTTGTCCACAGGCTATTTACTTCATGCAGCATTTGCTTGGACCTGTCCCGCCCACAGCCATGACTCAGTCATGGGTACGGGATTGAAATAGACCAGGTGAGTGCTGCTAAGAGCAGTTCTACTATTCATATGTGAGGCCGTATGGCACATTTTATAAAAATATTTTAGTGTAGGACTGCTTCAAATGAGATTTGCCGTGACGTGGCGAAGCAGCTCAAGAAATTGCAATTTTTTGCCAAAAATCTCAAAAAATTTTTTATAATAAGTACAGTTTGGAATGTTTAGTGCTGTAGTGCACATTTGGTGCTGGCTTTTTGTTTTTTCTTCATTGAATTGGTCGGTGGTTGACCTCCACCTTGCTATGCACCCCAATTTGGGATGTATTCCATCTGTCTGGATTTTGGCGGTTGGTGACTGTTCACATTAAGTCATCAGGCTTTGTCCACAGGCTATTTACTTCATGCAGCATTTGCTTGGACCTGTCCCGCCCACAGCCATGACTCAGTCATGGGTACGGGATTGAAATAGACCAGGTGAGTGCTGCTAAGAGCAGTTCTACTATTCATATGTGAGGCCGTATGGCACATTTTATAAAAATATTTTAGTGTAGGACTGCTTCAAATGAGATTTGCCGTGACGTGGCGAAGCAGCTCAAGAAATTGCAATTTTTTGCCAAAAATCTCAAAAAATTTTTTATAATAAGTACAGTTTGGAATGTTTAGTGCTGTAGTGCACATTTGGTGCTGGCTTTTTGTTTTTTCTTCATTGAATTGGTCGGTGGTTGACCTCCACCTTGCTATGCACCCCAATTTGGGATGTATTCCATCTGTCTGGATTTTGGCGGTTGGTGACTGTTCACATTAAGTCATCAGGCTTTGTCCACAGGCTATTTACTTCATGCAGCATTTGCTTGGACCTGTCCCGCCCACAGCCATGACTCAGTCATGGGTACGGGATTAAAATAGACCAGGTGAGTGCTGCTAAGAGCAGTTCTACTATTCATATGTGAGGCCGTATGGCACATTTTATAAAAATATTTTAGTGTAGGACTGCTTCAAATGAGATTTGCCGTGACGTGGCGAAGCAGCTCAAGAAATTGCAATTTTTTGCCAAAAATCTCAAAATTTTTTTTATAATAAGTACAGTTTGGAATGTTTAGTGCTGTAGTGCACATTTGGTGCTGGCTTTTTGTTTTTTCTTCATTGAATTGGTCGGTGGTTGACCTCCACCTTGCTATGCACCCCAATTTGGGATGTATTCCATCTGTCTGGATTTTGGCGGTTGGTGACTGTTCACATTAAGTCATCAGGCTTTGTCCACAGGCTATTTACTTCATGCAGCATTTGCTTGGACCTGTCCCGCCCACAGCCATGACTCAGTCATGGGTACGGGATTGAAATAGACCAGGTGAGTGCTGCTAAGAGCAGTTCTACTATTCATATGTGAGGCCGTATGGCACATTTTATAAAAATATTTTAGTGTAGGACTGCTTCAAATGAGATTTGCCGTGACGTGGCGAAGCAGCTCAAGAAATTGCAATTTTTTGCCAAAAATCTCAAAAAATTTTTTATAATAAGTACAGTTTGGAATGTTTAGTGCTGTAGTGCACATTTGGTGCTGGCTTTTTTTTTTTTCTTCATTGAATTGGTCGGTGGTTGACCTCCACCTTGCTATGCACCCCAATTTGGGATGTATTCCATCTGTCTGGATTTTGGCGGTTGGTGACTGTTCACATTAAGTCATCAGGCTTTGTCCACAGGCTATTTACTTCATGCAGCATTTGCTTGGACCTGTCCCGCCCACAGCCATGACTCAGTCATGGGTACGGGATTGAAATAGACCAGGTGAGTGCTGCTAAGAGCAGTTCTACTATTCATATGTGAGGCCGTATGGCACATTTTATAAAAATATTTTAGTGTAGGACTGCTTCAAATGAGATTTGCCGTGACGTGGCGAAGCAGCTCAAGAAATTGCAATTTTTTGCCAAAAATCTCAAAAAATTTTTTATAATAAGTACAGTTTGGAATGTTTAGTGCTGTAGTGCACATTTGGTGCTGGCTTTTTGTTTTTTCTTCATTGAATTGGTCGGTGGTTGACCTCCACCTTGCTATGCACCCCAATTTGGGATGTATTCCATCTGTCTGGATTTTGGCGGTTGGTGACTGTTCACATTAAGTCATCAGGCTTTGTCCACAGGCTATTTACTTCATGCAGCATTTGCTTGGACCTGTCCCGCCCACAGCCATGACTCAGTCATGGGTACGGGATTGAAATAGACCAGGTGAGTGCTGCTAAGAGCAGTTCTACTATTCATATGTGAGGCCGTATGGCACATTTTATAAAAATATTTTAGTGTAGGACTGCTTCAAATGAGATTTGCCGTGACGTGGCGAAGCAGCTCAAGAAATTGCAATTTTTTGCCAAAAATCTCAAAAAATTTTTTATAATAAGTACAGTTTGGAATGTTTAGTGCTGTAGTGCACATTTGGTGCTGGCTTTTTGTTTTTTCTTCATTGAATTGGTCGGTGGTTGACCTCCACCTTGCTATGCACCCCAATTTGGGATGTATTCCATCTGTCTGGATTTTGGCGGTTGGTGACTGTTCACATTAAGTCATCAGGCTTTGTCCACAGGCTATTTACTTCATGCAGCATTTGCTTGGACCTGTCCCGCCCACAGCCATGACTCAGTCATGGGTACGGGATTGAAATAGACCAGGTGAGTGCTGCTAAGAGCAGTTCTACTATTCATATGTGAGGCCGTATGGCACATTTTATAAAAATATTTTAGTGTAGGACTGCTTCAAATGAGATTTGCCGTGACGTGGCGAAGCAGCTCAAGAAATTGCAATTTTTTGCCAAAAATCTCAAAAAATTTTTTATAATAAGTACAGTTTGGAATGTTTAGTGCTGTAGTGCACATTTGGTGCTGGCTTTTTGTTTTTTCTTCATTGAATTGGTCGGTGGTTGACCTCCACCTTGCTATGCACCCCAATTTGGGATGTATTCCATCTGTCTGGATTTTGGCGGTTGGTGACTGTTCACATTAAGTCATCAGGCTTTGTCCACAGGCTATTTACTTCATGCAGCATTTGCTTGGACCTGTCCCGCCCACAGCCATGACTCAGTCATGGGTACGGGATTGAAATAGACCAGGTGAGTGCTGCTAAGAGCAGTTCTACTATTCATATGTGAGGCCGTATGGCACATTTTATAAAAATATTTTAGTGTAGGACTGCTTCAAATGAGATTTGCCGTGACGTGGCGAAGCAGCTCAAGAAATTGCAATTTTTTGCCAAAAATCTCAAAAAAATTTTTATAATAAGTACAGTTTGGAATGTTTAGTGCTGTAGTGCACATTTGGTGCTGGCTTTTTGTTTTTTCTTCATTGAATTGGTCGGTGGTTGACCTCCACCTTGCTATGCACCCCAATTTGGGATGTATTCCATCTGTCTGGATTTTGGCGGTTGGTGACTGTTCACATTAAGTCATCAGGCTTTGTCCACAGGCTATTTACTTCATGCAGCATTTGCTTGGACCTGTCCCGCCCACAGCCATGACTCAGTCATGGGTACGGGATTGAAATAGACCAGGTGAGTGCTGCTAAGAGCAGTTCTACTATTCATATGTGAGGCCGTATGGCACATTTTATAAAAATATTTTAGTGTAGGACTGCTTCAAATGAGATTTGCCATGACGTGGCGAAGCAGCTCAAGAAATTGCAATTTTTTGCCAAAAATCTCAAAATTTTTTTTATAATAAGTACAGTTTGGAATGTTAAGTGCTGTAGTGCACATTTGGTGCTGGCTTTTTGTTTTTTCTTCATTGAATTGGTCGGTGGTTGACCTCCACCTTGCTATGCACCCCAATTTGGGATGTATTCCATCTGTCTGGATTTTGGCGGTTGGTGACTGTTCACATTAAGTCATCAGGCTTTGTCCACAGGCTATTTACTTCATGCAGCATTTGCTTGGACCTGTCCCGCCCACAGCCATGACTCAGTCATGGGTACGGGATTGAAATAGACCAGGTGAGTGCTGCTAAGAGCAGTTCTGCTATTCATATGTGAGGCCGTATGGCACATTTTATAAAAATATTTTAGTGTAGGACTGCTTCAAATGAGATTTGCCGTGACGTGGCGAAGCAGCTCAAGAAATTGCAATTTTTTGCCAAAAATCTCAAAAAAAAATTTTTTATAATAAGTACAGTTTGGAATGTTTAGTGCTGTAGTGCACATTTGGTGCTGGCTTTTTGTTTTTTCTTTAACAAAACTAATGGGAAGTATCTTTTTTCAATTAGATAATTCTAGTATTTTTGTTTGTTACAGAAATGACAATTAAATGCCCCCCACCCCCATCCCCTTCCACCATTTCCCAATCCATAATGTTGGGGTAAGATTATCTATACAGAGACGTCGTATACAGAAATATTAGGGCTACAGCAACATCACATATTTTATACAGAAGAATAGCGCTGTCTCCATACTTCTTTATACAATGACTTATAGATCAGACAAACTCCTCATATTTAGGCAGTTTCTATTTCCTCAGATGCTTTTTATATGAATAAGATCAGTGAGTCTCATTATACCGAGTAGAAAAGCTCCATGGACAAAGACCCCGTCTCGTACTGACACGCTGGAAGCCCGAAGTCTCAAGCCCCAGGGCCCAGATTCTCTCATTTTAGGCTTTAGCGTTTCTTTTAGAATAAATCCCCTTCTCATACCGTCCTGTACTAATGACTTTGTTAATCACGTTTTGTCGGAGTCGTCTGAATTAATCTAAATGTTATCAATTTATGTGTAAGAAACAATAAACGCCCTACCGTAGATTTCCCACGTGTCTCCAGGGTCAGTTCTTCTATATTCCCTTATATAAAACCTTGGTGTCTCCGACCAAACCTGCTGATTATAATTTTACAATTGTAATAACTTTACTCCAAAAGGTATTTATAATCCGCAGCCTGTGTATAAGATCAACGGCTTCCGCTAAGCACTTCCCACCTTTCTCTTCTGTACATATGCCGACCTTGTGGAGAGGCAGAGGGTCATATATCCCCCATGGATGATTTATACAGTAGGATGCAAAAGTTTGGAAACCCCTGCTCAAAATTACAGCTTTATTGTGGATAGTAAAGCAAGATAAAGATGAAAAGGTATAAAGTTAAAGATGACACATTTCCTTTGTATTTTAGGCAAAAAAATATATGTATTTATCTTTTACATTTTATAATTAACAAAACAGGACAATGGATGGATACAAAAGCTGGGGCACCCTGCATGTTTAGTACCTAGACAAAAAAACTGACGGCACCCCCAGCATACAGTCTGAACAGGCGCAAAACTGAATATGACTTATAATAACAAAAAAGACAGTTGCACTCGGAAATGCTAAAGCATGAAAACCATGAATGTAAGAATATAGACATGCATTACTGCTAAAGGAAATCTAGGAAAAAATGATATTTAACATACAAAAATGGTCTTTTCTATATCTGCCCAGTTGCCACGGCAAGGTATATCCCATATACTGGGTACATACTCTAACGCCTCTCTCTGGGTTAAAAACCTTCATGTGTATGAGCAAGTAGGACCTCACTACTAGAGAATAAAATCACCTGGGGCTAATGGGAGAGGGGGGCACAGTCAGAGGACATGACTTCAGAATCTAGACAAAAGAACTGATGGCACTCCCAACATACAGTCTAGTTAGTACCTAAATCACCCCAAAAAAAAAAAGTCTCAAAATGAAGGAAACATGAAAGCGGTTCATGCTAAAAATTATATATATTTTATTAATTACATTTTTTTAGGTAAAAAACAGATCTAATGCTCCATAGAGGGACCCAAATAATTACCCAAATGTTTACAGAGAAGTACTTAAAAAATGGGGGAATACAGGGGAAAAAAATGGTACAAAAATTCTTAGAATAAATATCATAAATACCTCACATAAATATATACATACTTTAGTAATCAAAAGATTATCTAAATAATTACTTATGTGAAGTTACTCAAAAATTACTAAATAAAATGCACTGTAAACATATTTTGCTGCCAAAAACATCTGGCTAATTATTTGGGTACCTTTCAAGGGCATTATATTTGTTTTTACCTAAAAAAAAAATGTAATTAATAAAGTATATATAATTTTTAGCATGAACCTCTTTCTTGTTTCCATCATTTTGGGACTTTTTTTGGTTGATTTAGCATTGATTTCAGTGGCATGCATATATAAACCAGTAATAGGACAATATATGCAATGAAAGTCAACTCCATCCTCAAGAAATATTTACCTTATAGAACTATGTACACTGCAAGAAGAAAACAAAACCTAAAAGATTTACTAATTTATAGTCACTATATATTAATATTATTATGCCATTTATTCCATGGCACTTTACTTGTGAAAATGGGTATAGATAATACAGACAAGTACAATAATCATGAACAATACAAGGCACAGCCAGGTACAGAGGAGAGAGGACCCTGCCGCGAGGGCTCACACTCTATACCCCCCCAACCTCGATTATGTGACACAAAAGGACCACCGTGGGTTTCTTTTCTTTGTGTTAGTAGCAAGGCATTTACATTCAAAAGCTAAAATCGTTCAAAAATGCGAGCAGGCCAGAGTGAACAGAGTGAGGCATCATGTAAGACGTGCGCCTAAAGCCTGCTTTACACGTTACGATTAAGCATACGATATCGTATGCGATCGTAACCGCCCCCATTGTATGTGCGGCAGGTTCAATTTGTTGAACGTGTTGCACAAACGATTATTTGCTGTCACACGTACTTACCCTTCCATACGACCTCGATGTGGGCGGCGAACGTCCACTTCCTGGAGTGGGAGGGACGTGTGACGTCACAGCGACGTCACACGGCAGCCGGCCAATTGAAGCGGAGGGGCGGAGATGAGTAAGACGTAAACATCCTGCCCACCTCCTTTCTTCCGCATTATCGGCGGGAGCCGCGGGATGCAGGTAAGATCTGTTCATCGTTCCCGGGGTGTCACACACTGCAATCTGTGCTACCTTGGGAACATTACTTACAGCAAGATGGAATTGCAGCTGTATATTGCTCAGGCCAAAAGACTACTACTACTACTCTAGCAGGATACAGCTAAACCCCCACTAGGTGGAGGCAACACAGGTGCAGGTAGAGCCTTTCACACTCACTTCCAAATATGGAAGAGGTGATGGCTGGATAGTAAAAGTGCACACTAGTGGCTTGCATAGAGCACTGTTCACACTAGCAGACGCACAGTCACAAACCCGCAGCCTATTAGGTGACGCCCATACTATTAGATCAGGCGGGCTGCCAAGCCGTACCCCCGCTGTGCGCTACGTAGGGACAGAAACTCTAATAGCAAGGCCTAACAAAAAGGGGCCTGGCTGTATCCTGTACAAAAAAATATGAGGTTTTTTGTTAGCGTTATGGCCATAAGACGTAAGCCTACAACCCTCGTCACGAGAACCTCATGCTTGTAGGTCCCTACACTATATATAATATAAAAAAGCAAAAAAGATATCATTACTTACAGCAAGATAGAATTGCAGCTGTATATTGCTCAGGCCAAAAGACTACTACTACTCCAGCAGCACTAGTGTGCAGTTTTACCATCCAGCCATCACCTCTTCCATATTTGGAAGTGGGTGTGAATGGCTCTACCTGCACCTGTGTTGCCTCCACCTAGTGGGGGTTTAGCTGTATCCTGCTGGAGTAGTAGTCTTTTGGCCTGAGCAATATACAGCTGCAATTCCATCTTGCTGTAAGTAATGATATTCTTTTTTGCTTTTTTATATTATATATAGTGTAGGGACCTACAAGCATGAGGTTCCCGTGACCAGGGTTGTAGGCTTACGTCTTATGGTCATAACGCTAACAAAAAAACTCATATTTTTTTGTACAGGATACAGCCAGGTCCCTTTTTGTTAGGCCTTGCTATTAGAGTTTCTGTCCCTACGTAGCGCACAGCGGGGGTACGGCTTGGCAGCCCGCCTGATCTAATAGTATGGGCGTCACCTAATAGGCTGCGGGTTTGTGACTGTGCGTCTGCTAGTGTGAACAGTGCTCTATGCAAGCCACTAGTGTGCAGTTTTACCATCCAGCCATCACCTCTTCCATATTTAGAAGTGAGTGTGAATGGCTCTACCTGCACCTGTGTTGCCTCCACCTAGTGGGGGTTTAGCTGTATCCTGCTGGAGTAGTAGTAGTAGTCTTTTGGCCTGAGCAATATACAGCTGCAATTCCATCTTGCTGTAATGATATTCTTTTTTGCTTTTTTACATACCTCGGGAACATTGAACAACCTCACGTTCAATTTTTAGCAATTGAACGACGTGCATGCGATGAACGTTTTAAAGTTCAATTGCACGTAGCTGTCACGCTACAATATAACCTACGATGCCAGATGTGCATCACTTACGACGTGACCCTGCCGACACATCGTAAGATATATTGTAGCGTGTAAAGCCCGCTTTAGGCAGTGATATTCTACGCAGAATGTCCGTGATACAGAATATGATGTCAGAATAAGAGAATTAGGAGCAAAAAACAGAGATCACATCAGAGATACTGAAAAGGGTAACAGCTCAAGAAGTTACTGGTCTGAAGACGCTCCCCGGACACTTCAAGATCTTCCATCAGTCCAACTCCACCTTCCTGAAAGTCCGAGGAAATAAATTCTATGGTGATAAGAGGGGAGGAACATGGGAAGGAAATTGGCAGAGTAGGTAAGACACTGGATCTATAGACTGTGTTTGAAGGAACATTTTGGTGAGAACGCAATTCTTTTTTGTACAGAGTATTTTATCAATGTTTTTTATTTGGAGAGTTATTATTATGTCTGTAAAGGGTTTTCTTATTTTTTGGTAGTTTTTAATCTCTTATCTTTGGTTTTCAGTAAACATATCTGTCTGGTGCCATGGCCCCTAAAGTTGATGTGGATGAAATACGTGGAGGAGCATTTTCACTCTCCTCATTGTATATATTCTATACATGATCAATACAGGTTTTTAATCTATTATATATATATTTATTCACATTTATAAAATATTTTTCCCTATGTTCTGCTCTTTTCTCACTTTACATTGTGTCATTTTTTCCCCTTTCTCTATTTAATCACCTCGTGTGATTTCCCACACATATTATTATTATTTATTTATAGAGCACCATTAATTCCATGCTGCTGTACATGAGAAGGGGGTTACATACAGAATACATACACAAGTTACAGTAGACAGACTAGTACAGAGGGAAGAGGGCCCTACCCTTGCGGGCTTACATTCTATAGGATTTTGGGGAGGAGACAGTAGGTGGGGTGTAGATTGGGCGGCAGCTCCGCACGGTGGTCGGGCGGCAGCTCCGCACGGTGGTCAAGCGGCAGCTCCGCACGCTGGTCGGGCGGCAGCTCCGCACGCTGGTCGGGCGGCAGCTCCGCACGCTGGTCGGGCGGCAGCTCCGCACGGTGGTCGTCACAGTTTGTGACGGGGTATGCGACAGAGCAGTAAAGGACACCAGACCGATGAACAATCCAAGAAGATTTAATGAGGCAGGGAGCATAAAACATGCAATATCCAAATGGTTCTTTAGAATCCACACAAAGGAAACAGATCCGGGGCAATCCGACGCAAAGGAGAATGCAACAGTCCTCAGATGAGTTCCCTAAATCCAGCAGCGTGGCAGCTGATCCTCAATGTCCAATCGTCCATGTACGGGCAAAAAAGGAGCTGGCCTCAGCACAGGTCCTAGCCCTTCACCCAACAAAGCATAACTAAACTAAAAAACATATGGCTGAATCTCCCACCTCTCCTTAGATCCACCCCCTTAACATTGGCTACTTGTACTACTAGTTAGAAAAGCAATTCAAGAGGCTAAAAATTAACTTTTAATCCTAATATCTTAAAAATCACTATTAGGTGATATGTAACCAAAAGCTCCCTGGTATTCTGACAGCTCAGAAACTACCACATGTTGGATAAAGTGGCAACCAAGGAGCCTAAAGATATAACAAAATAAACAAAAAAACACATCAGACATAAACAATAATTGAGTAGATTATTTCCCTCAAAGGGACAGTGGTCCATATAGTAAGTATATAAGAAAATAATCAAAAAAACTCAATATAATAAACATAGTATTATATACTGGTCCTCAGAGGAGGAACTGACAGCACAGTTATAATCAATTCAGATGAGAATAAATTGAAACAATCTCACCCATATCGAGTAGCTTGGGGTGCCTCAGGGTTGCCTCTGTGTGGGTCCTTCCATTCTTATATCATTACTGACCCTACACATCCCTAAGGAAGCTTACTTCACCTGGCACCCACAAGCTTCTGCCCTAACAAGGGCAGACCACAGCTGACCCTCACTCAAAACCCCTATACCGTTCCTAGCTTTGTCCCGACGCGTTTCATCGTGAAGGAATCATCAGGGGACTCCGGTATTGTGGTAAAGATCAGAGGTCCTATGCCCAAGCTCCCAAAGAACAATGGAACCAGAGCACCAAAATGAGAGGGTATATAACAGGTAGCAATCAAGCAAATTAAGGGCCAGTTAATTAACTCACCAATGGTGAACCAGGACTCCAGGTGGAACCACATTAGAAACTCCATACTGTGGATGTAATCAGATAGGAGACTCTCCCCATGTGTCAGACGCATGGTCCGTGGAGCGCAAGCTGCATGCGTTCCATATTCATCTCCATTCAGGGACAGTGTACACATCTGGGTGTCACGTGACGACAAACCGGAAGTGCATCACGCGCTGGGCGGAACAGAGCCGTGCATTATTGCACAGACTCCAGTTCCGAAGTGCAGATTTCCACATTACACTCCCAAGACCGGAAATGATGTCAGCAGGGGAGTAACGCTGCTGTGTCAAGCTGCGCAGACTCCAATTCAGGAGCGCAGGCACTGCAGTGCGTTCACAAGGGGAGGCACTATGAGACAGTGGGAGTGGCAGACACGTCACAGACCCATTACAGCTCAGTCGCTACGTATCTGGGGAGGTGTGTTGTTAAAATCACTGGGTCAAACACGCTAGAGAGCGCGGACAGACACATCAGGAGGAGAGCCCCCATGAACAAAACACGCCCAAATCCTGGATCAAGTCCAAGTCTCCCAACGCAGCGCAGACTGTCACAACCAATCATCAAACACGGCGGCCACATAGCAATCTGCACAAAGACAGCACCAACACAGTCCCCGCAAAAACAGAGGTGTCACCACATCTATGTCCCACAGAATGTAGGTCACTACATAGTTATTTTGATGACACAGATATGTATAGTTTTTCTCTTTTTTCTTTAATGATCAAGCACAAATAAACCATGCCAGACATAATAATGGGGAGGATGAGGTAATAAATTCATAGTGGGTCCACCTGGTTCCCCAGCCATCACTGCATCAAGGGGGCCCATATTAGAGTTTATGCAAAATGCAAATCTATTCGGTCATACACTCTTTAGGAATAGTTCTATCTTTGCCTGAGACATACAGAGGTATGCATATACTCAAGTTTCAGAAATGACAGAGGATAGACCAAATCACTGTCCATCTCTCAAGAACTATAAGGGTTACAGTTCCAGTCAGTTCAAGGTTATCATTGGCTAGTCACTTTTCCACCGGGTTTTAGATAAAACTGGCAAATTGAAGGTGTTCATTCAATCCCCTTGGAGATGATGTGCCCAAAGTGAAGATCTATTTTGTCTCCTGCTGGAGGATCCGCCTGTCCCAGTTCCCCCCCCTCTTTGGTTTAGGGACTACATCAATACCTGTGAAACGAATCACAGTGGAGTCACCACCATGTACCGCCCAAACATGCCTGGCTAGAGGTTTGTCTCTTTTGTGCTCAATATCTCCAAGATGGTCCCCCACTCTGCGTCTGAATTCGCGGATGGTTTTGCCCACATACTCAAGGCCACATACACATGTGGCCTTGTAGATTACTCCTTGAGTACGGCAATTGATGAAATGGCGAATTTCAAAGTTCTTATTGAGCACATTACTCCTGAATGTTTTTCCAACCTCTAGATAAGGGCATGCTATACATTTTGGGCATCTAAAGCAACCTTTTATCTCTGGACAGCCAGTTTGACTCCTGCTGTCTCTCAAAGTGGCTATGAACAAGCCTATCGCTCAGGGATTTTCCCTTCTTGTATGTAATCATTGGTCGCTCAGGTAGAAGTGACCCCACATAAGGAGGATGAGCCAATAGCACTCCAGGATCTTCCGGACTTCAGGGGCTCCATTGTCGTACGTTGTGATGAATCGAGAGACGCCGTCCTGATTTGACGACCTCCCCCGGTTCAATAACAACTCCACTCTAGGAACATTTTTGGCCTCGTTATAGGCCTTTTTTAGAATCTCCTTAGGGTAGCCCCTCTCTTTAAATTTATCCCGAAGTTCTCTTGATTGGGTCTCAAAGACCCGTTTGTCCGAACAGTTCCTCCGCAAACGGAGGAACTGTCCTTTGGGGATCCCCCTCCTCAGATGGAATGAATGGCTACTTTCCCACCTGAGGAGGGAGCTGGTGGCAGTGGGCTTGTGGAAGGTAGATGTAGACAGATCGCCATTCCCATTGTTTTGGATAAGAATATCCAAAAATGGAAGGCGATCTTCCTCAATCATGTGTGTGAATCTGAGGCCAATGTCATTTTGTTCAAGGCCCGCTACATAGTTGGACAATTCAATCATGGACCCGGTCCACACGACCAGTATGTCGTCTTTGTAGCGGGCCCATACCTCAAACTTAGATGTGAGGTCCTTCATCTCCTCCACAAAGATCAGTGTCTCCTCCCACCAACCCAGGAATAAATTGGCGTATGAGGGAGCACAAGGGCTCCCCATAGACGTACCCCTGAGTTAGTGGTGGATCCGCCCATCAAAGATGAAAACGTTTCTCTTGAGACAAAATTCCAACAGTTTTAAGACAAAACCGTTATGTGCAGCATACTGGCAGCCACGTGTGTTTAGGAAGTATTCAACCGCCTCTAGGCCCCTTGAGTGTGGTATGGAGGAGTAGAGGGCCTCCACATCAATACTTCCAAGAAGAGTGCCCTCCCCCACTGACATACCATCAAGTTTTCTCAAGAGGTCAGGTGTGTCTTTTACAAAAGACGGCAAGGCAGATACAAAAGGTTTAAAAATTTTGTCCAGGTAGATCCCGTAGTTAATTAACTGGCCCTTAATTTGCTTGATTGCTACCTGTTATATACCCTCTCATTTTGGTGCTCTGGTTCCATTGTTCTTTGGGTGCTTGGGCATTGGACCTCTGATCTTTACCACAATACCGGAGTCCCCTGATGATTCCTTCACGATGAAACGCATCGGGACAAAGCTAGGAACGGTATAGGGGTTTTGAGTGAGGGTCAGCTGTGGTCTGCCCTTGTTAGGGCAGAAGCTTGTGGGTGCCAGGTGAAGTAAGCTTCCTTAGGGATGTGTAGGGTCAGTAATGATATAAGAATGGAAGGACCCACACAGAGGCAACCCTGAGGCACCCCAAGCTACTCGATATGGGTGAGATTGTTTCAATTTATTCTCATCTGAATTGATTATAACTGTGCTGTCGGTTCCTCCTCTGAGGACCAGTATATAATACTATGTTTATTATATTGAGTTTTTTTGATTATTTTCTTATATACTTACTATATGGACCACTGTCCCTTTGAGGGAAATAATCTACTCAATTATTGTTTATGTCTGATGTGTTTTTTTGTTTATTTTGTTATATCTGTAGGCTCCTTGGTTGCCACTTTATCCAACATGTGGTAGTTTCTGAGCTGTCAGAATACCAGGGAGCTTTTGGTTACATATCACCTAATAGTGATTTTTAAGATATTAGGATTAAAAGTTAATTTTTAGCCTCTTAAATTGCTTTTCACACTAATTACCAAGTGGCTTCCCTTGTATAAGGACTGCTGATTTCGTAGCTACTAGTTAGAAGTTCCTAGACACAGTCTCCAGCCACATATATTATACTCCATAATATTCATCTCCAAAATAGAAAGAGGATTTTGGAAATGTGCTAAATTTATAAGCCTTCTAATGACATTTAGAAATATTGAGCAGATTAGGACAAAATTAGGTACCATAGCGATTACAAATATAATCTCCACCTCAAACAACATAGTATTAAAGAACAAGAGAACCAAGGGGTTAAAAGTAGATATAGCTACATAATAGCTTAATAATAATTCAAATCAATCCTTCTTGCAAAAATAGAAAAAAATTTTATTAAGGTCAGTTCTCACAGCAAGAGGTAAATACAATAATTTAAATACATTATGTAAAAATCAGGTGAACATGGGAAGTCCCTAGGAAAGGCCCCGATTGTGCAGCATGACAGGTCTGAACATGGTTTAATTAATCATCACACGTGGGTACGTTGTTAATAAAGCACAGTGGGGTTAATATATCCCAGTATATGAGCCATAATCACAGATGTTTAGTCATTAACTAATAAGACTATGTAACCACACACAGAGTGTAAATAAAATCCCACAGAGATATAATAGTACATCAGTCACTCAGTTACCCTGTAACCATAAATCAATATAATCCGGAGGAAAGACCTCTAAGTCGCCAAGTGACCATAGGTTATATAGCTCACCCATGTCAGGTTGGATGTCCGGTGTAACGTGCCCCGACGCGCATGTTTCGTGTTTCTTCCTCGGGGGGCCGTGATATTTATAAATATATAGTGCCGCCATATAGTAGTTGTCCAGTAACTGGTAATAATCATCTCATGTGTCTACTCTATTCGGCTTCGATGCAGGAAAAAATCCCACGTTACATTCCACACAAAAACTTTCAAGAAAACAGGAAGCGGGGAAATTGTGCCAGAAGTGAGGAACGAATAATGGGAGAAACGTGATGAAAAGTCACTGTAAGTAAGAGACCAGGATACACTGCTACCAAGATGTACAAATGTATAACACAGAGAGCAGCGGACCCCCGGGACTGTGCTCAGGGCAGAGAAACCAGAGAGCGCCGGACCCCGGGACTGATCTCAGGATAGAGAAATCAAAGAGCGCCGGACCCCCGGGACTGATCTCAGGATAGAGAAATCAAAGAGCGCCGGACCCCCGGGACTGATCTCAGGATAGAGAAACCAGAGAGCCCCGGACCCCAGACTGAGCTCAGGGCAGATAAACCACAGAGCGCCGGACCCCGGGACTGAGCTCAGGGCAGAGAAACCAGAGAGCACCGGACCCCGGGACTGATCTCAGGATAGAGAAATCAGAGAGGACCGGACCCCTGGGACTGAGCTCAGGGCAGTGAAACCAGAGAGCACCGGACCCCCGGGACTGAGCTCAGGGCAGAGAAACCAGAGAGCACCGGACCCCGGGACTGAGCTCAGGGCAGAGAAACCAGGGAGCGCCGGACCCCGGGACTGAGCTCAGGGCAGAGAAACCAGAGAGCGCCGGACCCCCGGGACTGAGCTCAGGGCAGAGAAACAAGAGAGCGCCGGACCCCCGGGACTGAGCTCAGGGCAGAGAAACAAGAGAGCGCCGGACCCCCGGGACTGAGCTCAGGGCAGAGAAACCAGAGAGAGTGCCGGACCCCCGGGACTGAGCTCAGGGCAGAGAAACGAGAGCGCCGGACCCCCGGGACTGAGCTCAGGGCAGAGAAACAAGAGAGCGCCGGACCCCCAGGACTGAGCTCAGGGCAGAGAAACCAGAGAGCACCTCGGCTCCGCTCCGTACACACACGGCTCCGCTCCGTACACACACGGCTCCGCTCTGTACACCTCGTACACACACGGCTCTGCTCTGTACACCTCGTACACACACGGCTCTGCTACATCCACACTGTAAACCCCTCTTGACCCCACACATAACCTTCCCATCATCCAGCACCATGACACCCAGCACAGCAGAGTCCTGCATACACTGAGGAGCTGATCATGTGACCCCTGACTCCTCCCCTCCATGCAGGGCCGTATTTGCCACTAGGCACCTGTGGTCCCGTGCCTAGGGCGGCACGTTGCGGGGGGCGGCACTTTCTGGCAGCAAAAAAAAAAAAAAAAAAAAAATTTATATAAATTTTTTTTTTTTTTTTTTTCCATCCCCGCCCCCCGTCCCTCCCTCCGTTACACTCGGCTGTGTTCGGGGGGGGGGGGGGTTTGAGAGGGAGGGGAGGCGCACTTCTGTCTATTTAAATACATGGGCGCCAGGCATGGTGAGCTGATTAACCCCGGAAGTTCCATCGCCTTCACTTCCGGGGTCAGAGGCGCGCGGGCGCGACAATCAGCTGACTGCCCCGTGCTGCAGCGTCCAATGCTGCAGACGACACACGCCGCGGAGGAGGACGCGTCTGCAGCTGGAGCAAGCCAGAAGAGGAGCCAGCCAGAGCAGGGCGGCGGGCACCGGAGAAGATAAGGCAGAGGCAGAGCCTAGAATGTATGGGCTCCTTACAGGTTAGTTGATGATCGTTGCGATGCCTTTTTCCACTATAATCATGCAAGGGGAGGCTGGGGGGAAAGAGGCTGAGGCTGGGGGAGGCTGGGAAGAGAGAGAGGCTGGGCAGAGAAAGAGGCTGAGGCTGGGGGAGGCTGGGAAGAGAGAGAGGCTGGGCAGAGAAAGAGGCTGAGGCTGGGGGGAGGCTGGGAAGAGAGAGAGAGGCTGAGGCTGGGAAGAGAGAGAGGCTTAGGCTGGGGGGAGGCTGGGAAGAGAGAGAGGCTGAGGCTGGGGGGAGGCTGGGAAGAGAGGCTGAGTCTGGGGGGAGAGAGGCTGAGGCTGGGGGAGAGGGAGGCTGGGGGGAAAGATGCTGAGGCTGGCGGGAGAGAGAGGCTGAGGCTGGCGGGAGAGAGGCTGAGGCTGGGGGGAGAGAGAGGCTGAGGCTGGGGGGAGAGAGGCTGAGGCTGGGGGGAGAGAGGCTGAGGCTGGGGGGGAGGCTGGGGGGAGAGAGAGGCTGAGGCTGGGGGGGAGGCTGGGGAGAGAGAGAGGCTGAGGCTGGGGAGGAGAGAGGCAGATGCTGGGGGAGGCTGGGAGGAGAGAGACTGATTCTGGGGGAGGCTGATGCTGAGGGAGGCTGATGCTGGGGGAGGCTGGGAGGGGGAGGGTTGGAGGAGGGAGGCTGACGCTGGGGGAGGCTGGGAGGAGGGAGGCTAATGCTGGGGGAGGCTGGGAGGAGGGAGGCTAATGCTGGGGGAGGCTAGGAGGAGGGAGGCTGATGCTGGGGGAGGTTGGGAGGAGGGAGGCTGATGCTGAGGGAGGCTGGGAGGAGGGAGGCTGATGCTGGGAGGAGGGAGGCTGATGCTGGGGGAGGTTGGGAGGAGGGAGGCTGATGCTGAGGGAGGCTGGGAGGAGGGAGGCTGGGGGAGGCTGGGAGGAGGGAGGCTGAGGCTGGGGGAGGCTGATGCTGAGGGAGGCTGATGCTGAGGGAGGCTGATGCTGGGGGAGGCTGGGAGGGGGAGGGTGAGGCTTGGAGGAGGGAAGCTGAGGGAGGAGGGAGGCTGATGCTGGGAGGAGGGAGGCTGATGCTGGGGGAGGCTAGGAGGAGGGAGGCTGATGCTGGGAGGAGGGAGGCTGATGCTGGGGGAGGCTAGGAGGAGGGAGGCTGATGCTGGGAGGAGGGAGGCTGATGCTGAGGGAGGCTGATGCTGAGGGAGGCTGATGCTGAGGGAGGCTGATGCTGAGGGAGGCTGGGAGTAGGGAGGCTGATGCTGGGGGAGGCTGGGAGTAGGGAGGCTGATGCTGGGGGAGGCTGGGAGGAGGGAGGCTGAGGCTGGGGGAGGCTGGGAGGAGGGAGGCTGAGGCTGGGGGAGGCTGGGAGGAGGGAGGCTGAGGCTGGGGGAGGCTGAGGCTGGGGGAGGCTGAGGCTGGGGGAGGCTGATGCTGGGAGCAGGGAGGCTGATGCTGGGGGAGGCTGGGAAGAGGGAGGCTGTTGCTGGGAAGAGGGTGGCTGATGCTGGGGGAGGCTGGGAAGAGGGAGGCTGATGCTGGGGGAGGCTGGGAAAAGGGAGGCTGATGCTTGGGGAGGCTGGGAAGAGGGAGGCTGATGCTGGGGGAGGCTGGGAGGAGGGAGGCTGATACTGGGGCAAGCTGGGAGCAGGGAGGCTGATGCTGGGGGAGGCTGGGAGGAGAGAGGCTGATGCTGGGGGAGGCTGGGAGGGGGAGGAGGGAGGCTGATGCTCTGGGAGGCTGATGCTGGGGGAGGCTTGGAGGAGGGGGGCTGGGAGGAGGGAGGCTGATGCTGGGGGAGGCTGGAAGGAGGGAGGCTGATGCTGGGGGGAAGCTGGGAGGAGGGAGGCTGATGCTGGGGGGAAGCTGGGAGCAGGGAGGCTGATGCTGGGGGAGGCTGGGAGGAGAGAGGCTGATGCTGGAGGAGGCTCATGCTGGGGGAGGCTGGGAGGAGACAGGCTGATGCTGGAGAAGGCTCATGCTGGGGGAGGATGGGAGAAGAGAGGCTGATGCTGAGGGAGGCTGATGCTGAGGGAGGCTGATGCTGGGGGAGGCTGGGAGTAGGGAGGCTGATGCTGGGGGAGGCTGGGAGTAGGGAGGCTGATGCTGGGGGAGGCTGGGAGTAGGGAGGCTGATGCTGGGGGAGGCTGGGAGGAGGGAGGCTGAGGCTGGGGGAGGCTGGGAGGAGGGAGGCTGAGGCTGGGGGAGGCTGAAGCTGGGGGAGGCTGAGGCTGGGGGAAGCTGGGAGCAGGGAGGCTGATGCTGGGGGAGGCTGGGAGGAGAGAGGCTGATGCTGGAGGAGGCTCATGCTGGGGGAAGATGGGAGGAGAGAGGCTGATGCTGGGGTAAGCTGGGAGCAGGGAGGCTGATGCTGAGGGAGGCTGGGGGGACAGAGGCTGATGCTGAGGGAGGCTGGGAGGAGGGAGGCTGATGCTGGGGGAGGCTGATGCTGAGGGAGGCTGATGCTGGGGGAGGCTGGGAGGGGGAGCGAGAGGCTTGGAGGAGGGAGGCTGATGCTGGGAGGAGGGAGGTTGATGCTGGGGGAGGCTAGGAGGAGGGAGGCTGATGCTGGGAGGAGGGAGGCTGATGCTGGGGGAGGCTAGGAGGAGGGAGGCTGATGCTGGGAGGAGGGAGGCTGATGCTGGGGGAGGCTAGGAGGAGGGAGGCTGATGCTGGGAGGAGGGAGGCTGATGCTGGGGGAGGCTAGGAGGAGGGAGGCTGATGCTGGGGGAGGCTAGGAGGAGGGAGGCTGATGCTGGGAGGAGGGAGGCTGATGCTGGGGGAGGCTAGGAGGAGGGAGGCTGATGCTGGGAGGAGGGAGGCTGATGCTGGGGGAGGCTAGGAGAAGGGAGGCTGATGCTGGGAGGAGGGAGGCTGATGCTGGGGGAGGCTAGGAGGAGGGAGGCTGATGCTGGGAGGAGGGAGGCTGATGCTGGGGGAGGCTAGGAGGAGGGAGGCTGATGCTGGGAGGAGGGAGGCTGATGCTGGGGGAGGCTGATGCTGAGGGAGGCTGATGCTGAGGGAGGCTGGGAGGAGGGAGGCTGAGGCTGGGGGAGGCTTGGAGGAGGGAGGCTGAGGCTGGGGGAGGCTGGGAGGAGGGAGGCTGAGGCTGGGGGAGGCTGGGAGGAGGGAGGCTGAGGCTGGGGGAGGCTGGGAGGAGGGAGGCTGAGGCTGGGGGAGGCTGGGAGGAGAGAGGCTGATGCTGGGGGAGGCTGGGAGGGGGAGGCTTGGAGGAGGGAGGCTGATGAGGAGGGAGGCTGGGAGAAGGGAGGCTGATGCGGGGGGAGGCTGGGAGGAGGGAGGCTGGGAGGAGAGAGGCTGATGCTGGGGGAGGCTGGGAGGCTGATGCTGGGGGAGGCTGGGAGGCTGATGCTGGAGGAGGCTGATGCTGGGGGAGGCTGATGCTGGGGGAGGCTGGGAGGAGGGTGGGGGAGGCTAGGAGGAGGGTAGCTGATGCTGTGGAAGGCTGGGAAGAGGGTGGCTGATGCTGGGGGAGGCTGGGAAGAGGGTGGCTGATGCTGGGGGAGGCTGGGAAGAGGGAGGCTGTTGCTGGGAAGAGGGTGGCTGATGCTGGGGGAGGCTGGGAAGAGGGAGGCTGATGCTGGGGGAGGCTGGGAAGAGGGAGGCTGATGCTGGGGGAGGCTGGGAGGAGGGAGGCTGATACTGGGGCAAGCTGGGAGCAGGGAGGCTGATGCTGGGGGAGGCTGGGAGGAGAGAGGCTGATGCTGGGGGAGGCTGGGAGGGGGAGGAGGGAGGCTGATGCTCTGGGAGGCTGATGCTGGGGGAGGCTTGGAGGAGGGGGTCTGGGAGGAGGGAGGCTGATGCTGGGGGAGGCTGGAAGGAGGGAGGCTGATGCTGGGGGAGGCTGGGGGGAGGGAGGCTGATGCTGGGGGGAAGCTGGGAGCAGGGAGGCTGATGCTGGGGGAGGCTGGGAGGAGAGAGGCTGATGCTGGAGGAGGCTCATGCTGGGGGAGGCTGGGAGGAGACAGGCTGATGCTGGAGAAGGCTCATGCTGGGGGAGGATGGGAGGAGAGAGGCTGATGCTGGGGTAAGCTGGGAGCAGGGAGGCTGATGCTGAGGGAGGCTGGGGGGAGAGAGGCTGATTCTGGGGGCGGCTGGGGGGAGAGAGGCTGATGCTGGGGGAGAGGCTGCTGCTGGAGGCGGGGGGGAGAGGCTGCTGCTGGGGGAATGGAAGAGAGGGGCCAATGCTAGAGACAGATGACAAGGGTTAAGGGATAGAGCAATGACAATATCGATGGGGGGGGAGTGTAAGGACTCAGAATAAGAGGGGGGCAGCATTGGGAGCTCATTATGGAGAAGGGGCAGCATGTGTGGGCTCAGTATGGAGTGGAACAATGTAGGGGAGTCAATATCAAGAGTGGGGTAGTGTGTGTGTGGGGGGTCTCAGCATAAGCGTTAGTGTGGTGGTCTTAGTATGATGAGTGGGGCAGCATGGAGATGTCATTATGGAAAAGAGGAAGGCAGCATTAGGAGCTCATGGAGAGGGGCAGCATGCATGGGACACTGTGAGGAGGTGGCAGCATGCACGGGACACTGTGAGGAGGCGGCAGCATGCACGGGACATTGTGAGGAGGTGGCAGCATGCACGGGACACTGTGAGGAGGCGGCAGCATGCACGGGACATTGTGAGGAGGGGGCAGCATGCACGGGACATTGTGAGGAGGGGGCAGCATGCATGGGACATTGTGAGGAGGGGCAGCATGCATCGGACACTGTCAGGAGGGGGCAGCATGCATGGGACATTGTGAGGAGGGGGCAGCATGCATGGGACATTGTGAGGAGGGGGCAGCATGCATGGGACATTGTGAGGAGGGGGCAGCATGCATGGGACATTGTGAGGAGGGGGCAGCATGCATGGGACATTGTGAGGAGGGGGCAGCATGCATGGGACACTGTCAGGAGGGGGCAGCATGCATGGGACATTGTGAGGAGGGGGCAGCATGCATGGGACATTGTGAGGAGGGGGCAGCATGCATGGGACACTGAGGAGGGGGCAGCATGCATGGGACACTGAGGAGGGGGAAGCATGCATGGGACACTGAGGAGGGGGAAGCATGCATGGGACATTGTGAGGAGTGGGAAGCATGCATGGGACATTGTGAGGAGGGGGCAGCATGCATGGGACACTGTGAGGAGGGGGCAGCATGCATGGGACACTGTGAGGAGGGGGCAGCATGCATGGGACACTGTGAGGAGGGGGCAGCATGCATGGGACACTGTGAGGAGGGGGCAGCATGCATGGGACACTGTGAGGAGGGGGCAGCATGCATGGGACACTGTGAGGAGGGGGCAGCATGCATGGGACACTGTGAGGAGGGGGCAGCATGCATGGGACATTGTGAGGAGGGGGCAGCATGATGTGAGGACAATGTGCAGATCATATTTCATAATTGAGGAAGGTGTGGTGGGTATAATTTATAAGGGAGGGCAGTGTGTAGTATATTAGGGGCAGTGTGACAGTCACAGTATATAAGTGGGGACGGTGGGAATATTTTATACTCATGCTATGTTTTGATGTGCCCGTGGTGATCCCCATTGGGTGGGGGGGGGGGGGGGGGTTAGTGCCCTTCATTTCTCATTGATACTTTTTCAAGTGTTTTACAAAGTAGATCTGCCTTAAACAGATGTCGTGTGCGAAAACTCAGTTTTACGTTGTCACTAAGGGGCGCGACCACTTAAAGTGCCTAGGGCAGCACGAAGGCAAAATACAGCCCTGCCTCCATGTGACATCATCACAGGTCCTGGAAGCACAGAGCACCATATATCTAGTGTGCGGCTCTGCAGGAGGAGGTGTGTGGAGATTCCCCATTAGGGTATGTGCGCACGTTGCTTTTTACCTGCTTTTTTGCTGCTTTTTCTTCTGCGCTGTTTAATGCCAAAATGGATGTGTTCTTCTATTCAAGCAAAGTCTATGGGAATTTGGGTTTCTTGTTCACACTATGTTGTTCCAAATGCTGCCTTTTTGAGGCAGAACTTTGGTCAAAAACTCAGCTTTTCAAAGAAGCAACATGTCAATTGTTTTTGCCATTTGGGTTTTGCACTGCAAAGCTGAGTTTTTGACCAAAGTTCTGCCACAAAAAGGCAGCATTTTGAACTGCATAGTGTGAACAAGAAACCCAAATTCCCATAGACTTTGCTTGAATAGAAGAACACATCCATTTTGGCATTAAACAGCGCAGAAGAAAAAGCAGCAAAAAAGCAGGTAAAAAGCAGGTAAAAAGCAACGTGCGCACATACCCTTACTGGGGCAGGGGGCATTAACCCCTTCAGCTCTGAAACTTTCTTGGTGTGTTTCTCGATGATTTCTATGAATCGCGAGGTTTTTGTTCCTTTTCGTCTGATAGATACAAACGCCCCAACTATGAGAGGCCGGAAGTGAGGAAACCCGTCTGCCCTCAGTCCTCGGCCCCTTTCTGCCCTCAGTCCTCGGCCCCTTTCTGCCCTCAGTCCTCGGCCCCTTTCTGCCCTCAGTCCTCGGCCCCTTTCTGCCCTCAGTCCTCAGCCCCTTTCTGCCCTCAGTCCCCGGCCCCTTTCTGCCCTCGGTCCTCAGCCCCTTTTTGTCCCCACACAGTATAATGTTCCCCCAGAATGTTCTCATTATATGTTTCCCTTTATTATCTCCAGTAATTGCATTATTACAGCGGATTATTTATGATGTTACATCGTCATCTTCTCCCCATTCAGGTCCCTACAATATCGGATCCTCTCAGTGGAGATCTTCTATAGAAGAGAATTCTCCTGATTGCCCCGTGAAGGATGGATATGGACAGGGACAAGATGGCGGAGAGGATATTACACCTCACCCTAGAGATCCTCTTCCGGCTTACTGGAGAGGTGAGAGATTCTGATGACGTCACATTCCATCATTCTTATCTATGGGAATAACAGATGACAGAACTGGAGAGGTGAGGACTCTGGAAATGTCTGGAGTGAGATTTCTTACTGTGTCTCTCCATAACCAGGATTACACAGTGATGAAGAAGACCTCTAGTGAGCGCTGTCAGGCCCCTGTGTCTGAGGGATGGGGAAGACCCCTGAGCCCAATCACGGGGCCTCCACCTCACCCCCCGATACATGAGGACATCAATGACCAGAAGATCCTAGAACTCACCTACAAGATGATTGAGCTGCTGACTGGAGAGGTGACACTGCTGGGAATGCTGGGACATTATACAGTAACGCTATGAAGGGATCGGGGGTGACGGTATCATTGTATGTGTCAGGTTCCTATAAGGTGTCAGGACGTCACCGTCTATTTCTCCATGGAGGAGTGGGAGTATTTAGAAGGACACAAAGATCTGTACAAGGACGTCATGATGGAGGTTCCCCAGCCCCTCACATCACCAGGTAATAGACAGGACTAAATACACACGGCCTATAATTATCTGTATGTAAGGAATGAATTCAGTCCCTGTATGTGTCTCCTCCAGGTCTATCCAGTAAGAGGACAACACCAGAGAGATGTCCCCGTCCTCTTCTCCCACAGGACTGTAAACAAGAAGATCCCGATGTTCCTCAGGATCATCAGGTAGATGGAGAGAAGGTGCCATGAAATCTCCCTATGATGTGTAGACGGCTGTGAAGGTCTTGTGCTCAGTCTTGTTTTATCCTCCAGTATTATATGTGTTATGCTTGTGTAATGAGAGCGGTGGAGATGGCAGGATTAGAGCTGATCATAGATGGGACTTCTCCATCTGTCTGTGACTTTTACAATATTTGTTTCAGGGTGAAGATCTGCCCCATATTAATACTACAGAGACATATGTGAGGGGTGATGAGCGGAGTAAAGAGGAGATTCCTACAGATAACCGCCCAGGTGAGTAGTGACCACTAAATGCAGACAAGTCACAGATTCTTCTCAGTCACCGGCTGTGGCTGCTTTATCAGGGTTGTAGTCCAGCCATATCAAATGGTCCCCATTCTGCTGCTAGACCACCACATTCAACAAACCAGAATTGTATAGGCTAGGGTACCTTAGTATACAGACCAGAATTTAATACCCATAAAAATAATTAAAAGATTTTCAATCAACGAAAACATCAAACATACAAAAGTGCATGTAGTGTGAAGGTGCACACTGAGTGGCCAGGTGTAGGAAAGCTTATGGAGGGGTCTGAGGGTGGTATAGTTGAAGTATTGATAATATGGACCAGGAAGACTATTCAATCAGGTAGTTAGGAACAGCGAGGGCGAGCCGCCGTGGAATGGGAGCATCACAAATCTAGGGTGCTTAAAGCCCCATTGGTAGGTAGGACACAGATCAGGGACAGATATAACCCTTCCTGGTCCATATTATCAATACGTCATCTATACCACCCTCAGACCCCTCCATAAGCTTTCCTACACCTGGCCACTCAGTGTGCACCTTCACACTACATGCACTTTTGTATGTTTCATGTTTTCGTTGATTGAAAATCTTTTAATTGATTACTAATAAAGTTATTATTTTTATGGGTATTAAATTCTGGTCTGTAGACCACCACATTCTCCACCCAAAACTGTCCCCATTTTTGTTGTGGTGGTTTATGCAGTTTTTGGAGATTTTTCCTGGTGCAGTCTTCTGTCCCAGTGAAGGAGAGATATTATTTTCATTTGATTATTTTGGGCATTGAACACCCTTCTGTTGGAGTGAGATCTGTTTCAGCCAGATCTTACAGGTAGGATCCACCCTATCCCCTGAAAATTAGAAGACGTTGACCCTTAGCTGCCCAGATCTCTAATCTGCAAAGCCAAATGACAGCGTACATAGAATGTGCAGACAACTTAGGAAATCGGGAAGAAAAATCTAATCTGTATGGTGGACCCCTAAGAGAAAGCGGAGGGTAATGATGCTGGTGAGTAGCACACTTGGAGAAAAATACATGAATCGCACATCCCAAAATCATACTTTGATCTATAGCCGCGGAGCAAGGTCGTTACAAAGGTCCAGTCTTTCTTGCCAAACTTCCCTTTTATGATGAGACACCATTCCATGAGAAGTGAATTTCCTCCTTTCCGGGCAGTCACAATACAAGTGAAATAGATCCGCAGCCTCTGAGTTACACAAGGGACATTTAAAATATTTAAAGGGAAGGTGTCGTCCAAAAAAAAAAAAAAAATAAATAACTGAAAAATTGTAAAGTATTAATGTTTTAATTATTTGTTTAAATATTATTTGTTTTCAATTGAGCAAAATATAAAAAAATATGTAAAAAGTTTGATATTTACCACTCTTAATCACTAGGGGCAGCAGCTGCTGAAATCCTACTGTAGAACTACTGCAGTAAAAGTGGGAGGAATCTGCTCTCCTGTGTGTAATGTCACCCCTCCCCCCCCTCCCAATCAATCTGGGTGTTTCCAAAAAGATAAGGGAAGATGAAATTTGGGATCACAGTGCGGAGCCATTTTGTTGGTGACCGAAAAGTGATCCTAATATCTAAAGTGTCACCAAGGACAGCTGCATAGTGCTCCCCACATAGCGCTCTGCACGCCCTGTTCCAGCAATGCTCTGCCGCTGTGCATGCCCCGTACCAGCAATGCTCTGCCGCATGCACGTCTGGCCGCAATGCTCTGCCGCACGCACTCCCGCAATGCTCTGCTGCACGTCCGTTTTCAATGCTCTGCCGTACGCCCGTTCGCCTGCAATGCTCTGCCGCATGCCTGCAATGCTCTCCCGCACGCACGCCTACCTGCAATGCTCTCCCGCACGCACTCCCACCTGCAATGCTCTGCCGCACGCACGCCCACAATGCTCTGCTGCACGCACACCGCGTAAACTGCGGTGCTCAGTATATAGTATAGTAAATCACTATTATTAATACAAAAATAAAAAAACGCAACACCTTACCTTTTTAATATTTCCGATCTTGGGCATAAAAGCCGGGGACAGTGTAACCTGTGAATTACCATGAATTGATACCTTCTCTCATTTTTTAAGAGCGGAGAACATTAGCAGAATTTTATAATTATTTCTTATTGTTTATGGTAAAATAAGTTTTTATTTTGTTATTCACTAATTATCAAATATTTTTTACAATCATATATTTCAATAAAAAAAACAAAGGCAGAACGACGTCATACATATGGAGTTAGGGGGTAGGAAGAAGAGCTCTGTGAATTATATTCATTTCAATAAAAGTCCTCTTTCCACCCAAGTAAATCATAGGAAGTATAGTAATACATAAAGTATTAATGGTTTTATTCAGCATATGGGAAGAGATTTCTTCAAGCATGCCACGAATACGGAGATTGTTTGATATGTGACTGTTCTCTATGTTATCTATAAATGTTAAAATGTCTTGAGATCTGAGTGGTATGCTCAGATATAATAATATATTGCTCCTCTATTGTTTGATATAAAGAATCTGTGTCAGACTCTAGGTCATCCACTCTGATGCCCATTTGCGTGATGTCCTGTATAACAGAATCCAAGTCCCGGCTCTGAGTCTCCTCTAGTCTATTAAACATGGCCTCTAGGTCCTGCTTTGTGGAGATCAAGCACAGATGTTCTCTCCAATCCAAATCGTCTCCTTCAAAGAGGATTGTGATAAACTATACAAAGAACATCACACCTGCGCCATGATAAATCGCTAAGCTGTGCGTGGTTGATGGCTCTAAAATACAGTTACTGACATCTACAGGATCGTCATGAATTCTATTATGTTTCTGATCCTAATGAATTCAGATTACTGCACAATCGCTCCTGAAATGGGGAGCACTAATACTTCCTCTACTTTTCTGGCCAGAACTTATAGTAGCTCCAATGGTCCATCTTAAATGAGTACAACTCTGATTTACTGGACTATGTTAAAAAGTTCTCTCTAAATGTCTAATATTTCTTCAAGAAACTCATCTGACAAAAATAATTGGTTCCTCCAATAATTTGGATTGCCGAGAGGCCCCGAGCCACATACTGTAATTACTCCAGATGTGTCACCTCTAGTTACTAAATCACTGACGGTGAAGGCTGTCGGGTGGAGGGCAATCATTTTAGTGGATGCGTTATTGTCTATAGTCACAGTTTCTCTCTGTAGTAGTTAGTACCAAAGCCGCTCTTATTTCATGGCTTTCCACTGCAGCCAGTTTTCTGCTCCTATCCAGGCCCCATTTCTCCAATCTGACATCTGTCACTTTACACGATAACACCTTTGTAATGCTTTAATCTGAACCCAGGGACATATTCTACTTTATCTTAGTTGTAATTTAAGATTGATTTGTTTCCTGGTCACTTAAAAAAAATCTGAAATTCGCTAAAAAAAATAAATTAATTAGAAGTGTTCAAACATTGCATTTGGATGTTCTTAAAACAAATAGTGATACCGCAACATACACTGGAGATCAAAATTAGAGAACAATGTATGGTCACTTGTTCCTTTTTTTCATAAATAATGTAATCTACATTGAACAACATTTGAAAGTTTTTGCCACTAGAATAGTGTTTTACAAAAGATCCAAAGTTTATCATCCTAAAACCTTGATTTTGTCCAAAACGTGATGAATTAGAGAATAGCAATGACTGTAGCACAGAGAAAGATTATAACTAAATTTTCTGACGGTAAGAAATCACCAATCAGTAAGACGTGTACTAGCTGTCACTGTGAATGACTTCAGCACATCTGCAGCCACGGATATCACTAGTCTTTCACACTGCTCTGGTGGGATTTTGGTCCTCTCGTCTTCCAGTCTCTTCCACAGTTTTTTGACTGTTGTGGATTTCTTAGCCATATCTTTGTCATCAAGGATTTTCCAGAGGTTTTCTATTGGGTTTAGATCAGGACTCTGGGCGGCCATTTTATTGTTTCAATGTTTTTGGTTTCAAGGAATTGCTTTACCCATTTTGCTGTGTGACAGGGAGCATTTTCCTGCATGGAAATTGCTGGCTGATTGAGTGATGAACGCAAGTTAAGAAGTACATGTTGTTGAAGAAGGTTCGGATACACACTTGCATTCACTCTGCCATGTAGCTGTATGAGAGGTCCAACTCCTGCTGCAGAAAACATTCACCAAACCATGACACTAAAGTGTGCTTTACACGCTGCGACATCGCTTCTGATATATCGTCGGGGTCACGTTGTTAGTGATGCACATCCGGCGCCGGTAGCGACATCGCAGCGTGTGACACCAAGTAGCGACAATCAACGATCGAAAAATCGTTCAAAAACGGTGATCATTGACACGTCACTCCATTCCTTAATATCGTTGCTGCCACAGGTACGATGTTGTTCGTCGTTCCTGCGTCACCACACATCGCTATGTGTGACACCGCAGGAGCTACGAACATCTCCTTACCTGCGTCCACCGGCAATGCGGAAGGAAGGAGGTGGGCGGGATCAGTGGCGTAACTAGAGTTTGATGGGCCCCGGTGCAAAGTTCAGACCTGGTCCCTCCCTCCACGTACACCAACACTTAGGGTACGGGATAATGACACTGACACTCGGGGTACAGGATAATGACACTGACACTCGGGGTACAGGATAATGACACTCGGGGTATGGGATAATGACACTGACACTTAGGGTATGGGATAATGACACTGACACTCGGGGTACAGGATAATGATGCTGACACTTGGCTCTTACCCACAGCACCCAAATTTCCAATGATCTGAAATCCCTCTATCAGCACCCAGCTTTCCTATGTTCTGATATCCATCTTGTCCTCGGCACACTGCTTCCCCATGCTCTGCTATACATCTTACCCTCAGCACCCAGCTTTCCCATATCAGAGCATGGGAAAGCTGGGTGCTGAGAAATGATGTATAACAGAGCATGGGAAAGCTGGGTGCTGAGAGATGTACAGCAGAGCATGGGAAAGCTGGGTGCTGAGGGAAAAGAGCCTTTTTCCCTCAGCACAAAACGTTCCTATCCCATGCTTGTATCTTTGTCCCCCCTTGTATATAGTTCTCCAAATACAATAATGGCACCCACATAGCCTTCCAAATAGTATAAAGGGTCCCACATAACCCTTCATATATTAGAATACACTTCCATAGTCCACCAAGTATTATAATGCATTTCTCCATGCATTATAATTCACCCCATAGTATTCAATATATAATACTGCACCACATAGTCCTCCATATATTATAAGGCACCCCCATAATCCTCCATGTATAAAGTAGCCCTTCAATTATTATCATGAATTTCTCATAGTTCTCGATGTACTGTATTATAATTCACCCCATAGTTTTCCATATATTATACTGCACCACATAGTCCCCAATGTTTTATAATGCACCCCCATAGTCCATGTATAAGGTAGCCTCCATAGTCCTCCATATATTATGATGTAGCCCCCATAGTCCTATATGTATTATAACGCAACCCCATAAACCTTCATATTGCATTATTCAGCCCCATACTCCTCCATGCATAATGCACCCCTATATTCCATGTATAAGGTGTCCTTCATTTTGTATTATGCAGCCCCCCAGACCTCCATATATAATAATGCAGCCATCCTCTCCAGGCCTCCATGTATAATAATGCAGCCAGCCTCCTCAGGCCTCCATGTATAATGTAGCAGCCAGCCTCTCCAGGCCTCCATGTATAACAATGCACCCAGCCTCCTCAGGCCTCCATGTATAATGCAGTATCTCCAGGCCTCCATGTATAATGCAGTATCTCCAGGCCTCCATGTATAATGCAGTATCTCCAGGCCTCCATGTATAATGCAGCCTCTCCAGGCCTCCCTGTATAATGCAGCCCCACCAGGCCTCCATGTATAATAATGCAGCCTCCCCAGACCTCCATGTATAATGCAGCCTCTCCAGGCCTCCATGTATAATAATGCAGCTTCCCCAGACCTCCATGTATAAAGCAGCCTTTCCAAGCCTCCATGTATAATAATGCAGCCTCCCCAGACCTCCATATATAATGCAGCCTCCCCAGACCTCCATGTATAAAGCAGCCTCTCCAGGCCTCTATGTATAAAGAAGCCTCTCCAGGCCTCCATGTATAAAGCAGCCTCTCCAGGCCTCCATGTATAAAGCAGCCTCTCCAGGCCTCCATGTCTAATAATGCAGCCTCTCCAGATCTCCATGTATAAAGCAACCTTTCCAGGCCTCCATATATAATGCAGCCTCCTCAGACCTCCATGTATAAAGCAGCCTCTCCAGGCCTCCATGTATAATAATGCAGCTTCCCCAGACCTCCATATATAATGCAGCCTCCTCAGACCTCCATGTATAAAGCAGCCTCTTAAGGCCTCCATGTATAATAATGCAGCTTCCCCAGACCTCCATATATAATGCAGCCTCCTCAGACCTCCATGTATAAAGCAGCCTCTCCAGGCCTCCATGTATAATGCAGCTTCCCCAGACCTCCATATATAATGCAGCCTCCTCAGACCTCCATGTATAAAGCAGCCTCTCCAGGCCTCCATGTATAATAATGCAGCTTCCCCAGACCTCCATATATAATGCAGCCTTCTCAGACCTCCATGTATAAAGCAGCCTCTCCAGGCTTCCATGCATAATAATGCAGCTTCCCCAGAACTGCCTTCCCAAGCCTCTGGCCACCATTTACTCACTTATATTAGAAAAAAAAACAAAACAACAAGTACTCACCTTCTCTCTTCCTTCCACCACTGCTGTCCTCCCCGCTGCTCGTTCTCCCGGTGCTGCGGTCGGCGTCCTCCCGTCCTGCACTCTGTGCACTCAGCACAGCAGTCGCTTGGGAGTGACGTCACCGCACAGGGGGAGAATGGTGATGCATAGCGCGGCACCGGCCGCGCTATGCTTCATCATTACTGTGCGCGGTGACGGGGGAGACGCCGCAGCCGCTGACACCAGGTAGGGGGCCCCGGTGCCGCCACTGACACCAGGCAGGGGGGCCCGGTGTCGGCAGCGGCAGCGGGTCAAATAGCGGCCGCGTGGTCTTTGACACATCAGCGCGGCTCCTCTCACACTGACAGGAGCTGGCTGCAGATCTGCCTGGCGGCCGCCGGGCCCCTGACCTCCCGGGCCCGGTCGAGATCGCGACCGCTGCGACCGCGGTAGTTACGCCACTGGGCGGGATGTTACGCCCCTCCGCTTCTATTGGCCGACCGCTTAGTGACGCCGCAGTGACATCGCTATGACGCCGAACTCACCTCCCCCTTGAAGGAGGGATTGTTCGGCGGTCACAGGGACGTCGTTGAACAGGTATGTGCGTGTGACGCTGCCGTAGCGATAATGTTCGCTACAGCAGCGATCACCACATGTCGCACGTACTGAGGGGGCGGGTGCTATCGTTCATGACATCGCTAGCAATTGCTAGCGATGTTGCAGCGTGTAAAGCACCCTTTACTCCACCACCTTTCACTGACTTCTTACTACACTTTGGGTTTAGTCTTTCCCCAGTTTGTCAACAAATATAATGTTTCCCATCAGACCCAAATAAATTAAACTTTAATCATTAAAATGAACTATGGACCACTTCTCCTCTGTCCACACAACATGCTCCTTTTGATTTTTTCTGCTAATGAGAGGTTTGGTCACTTCAGAGTGGGCTTTCAGTCCAAATGCTCTTAAACATCATGACACTGTATGACGAGATAGATTCTTACCCTGTTCTGTGCTGAACTCTGGCTAGCAATTCCAGCTGAAGTCTTGGATAGATTACCCATGGAGATTTTCCCCATTATCCTGTCCTCTCTTTCATTTTGTCTTTTGAGGGCGACCAGCCTTCTTGGAGGACTTGAAAGAGTTTGTGATGTTGTAAAGAAGCAATATTCTCGAAATCACAGAGTTGGATCGACCAACTTCTCTTGTTATGGCTGATATGGTCACCCCTTTGGCCTTCAGCTAGACAACTTTTTATCGGAGGATTTCAGTCACATAGGAACGGCACACCATTTTTACAAAGTCAGTGCAAACTGGAAACTTAAACTGCCAGGTACATAGGATTTAAATATTAAATGGCGTGCACACTGGGGTATTTTCCGCGTGCTAGTGTACGGGTTAAACCCCTTATTTACAATCCATAGAAATACAAAAGTGTGTGTAGTGTCTTTGCTTTGCAAGTGAAAAAAATGTTTTTATTTAGGAGAAATATAATTTAACACTACCAATTCCTACATTTTCGCCCAAGGGGCCTTGTTCCTAGAGTCGTTAGGAAAAGGAAAATATGTACAGTGACTAAACACATATACAGATATATATATATTATTTACAATATGAACTTTCGATAAGGATTTTTTTCAAAAGAGTGAGAATAATCTCCTATCTGGATATTTCGGAATATTTTTAAATATTTTTAAATATTAAAGAGAGCACATGGTAGTAGAAAGTTAGGAGTACCTATATAACAATATAATGCTAGTCTACAGCAAGTGTGTAAACATACAGTAGTTGTTACAGTATTCGTATATTAGATAATATATACAAGCAGTGCACATGATATCACATTTAATAAGACAGGTAAAGAAGAGGATGAGGGTAGAGGAAAAGGTAGTGATGATAATAAGAGTTAGTTATATACTACCTGTTAAGGTTGATCTGGTAAGTGTGAGGATTTTGGAGTTGCGCGTGCGTGCTGATGAATCCAGTGACGGGCTGTTAATATCACTGGCCTTTCTATACTGATAGTAAACAGGGCATTACAGATTCATAGCTGTGCCTTTCACACATGCGCTTTGATTTCTATCAGTATGGAAGGGCCAGTGATACTAACAGCGTGTCACTAGATTCATCAGAGTGCATGCGCAACCATTTCCATGACTACAAGGTTGTCTCAGCAAGCTCCACAACACGCCAGCACCAGCTACATCAGTGAGTCATTAGATTGATCAGTGCGCATGCGCTGCCATCTCCATGACTACCAGGATGCTTCAGCACGCTATCACACAGACGCCTCCCAATATACTAACTAAGCGCCCTCCAGCGCCGGCACCTCACAGCACACCATGACACGTCATTTCCCTCAATCTGTGAGATGGCTAGTGCACAGGCGTTAGCGTTATTTAAGATCCACGCGCTCAAATTATGGCAGGGCTACATTCAGGAAAGCACAGGCACGGGAGTGCTTGCCATTCAAAGGTACTACTCATCACTCTTCTTCTTATTCTTTTTCTTCCCCCATTTGTACTATTATACATTTCTGACCATAACCTGGATTTAATATTACAGGAGCCCTCATTACTCCAACATCCTCACACTTACCAGGAGATCAGCTTTACAGGTAGTATATAACTACCTAACAATTATTGTTATCACGATCTTTTCCTCTACCCTCATCTTCCTCCCTTACCTTTCTTTTCATGTGTATTATCATTATTCTCACGCTTTTGAAAAAATCCTTATCTAAAGTTCATATTGTAAATAATGTATATATCTGTATGGGTTTAGTCACTGTATATATTTTCATTTTCCTATTGACCCCATGAACAAGGCCTCTTAGGCGAAACGTATAAATTGGTTGTGTTAAATTATATGGTTTCTCCTATATAAAAACATTTTTTTCACTTGCAAAACAAAGACAAAAGTGTGAGCAGTGTATTTCTATGGACTACAGTTAATTAGGGTTTGTCAAATAATGAAGGAAATTAGCACCAGGTGCCAGATTAACACCAATAATTTGCAGGTATCTGAAAGTGTTCTCTCATTTTGATCAGCGTTCTTTTACATTTATCTAATTTACATTTCTATTATGTGCTTTTCAAAAAATTCAATTTATGAAATAAGCTTAAAATACCACGAGTTTCCTCATGTTAGGATATAATCACATAGGATAACACAATGACCGCAAAATTTAGGAAATTGTGTGTTGTTCTCTAATATTGATCTCCAGTGTATAGTTAATAGAATTTACCGTATTCTACTTTAGTCTAAATGACTATTTTGACTCCAGACTCCAGAGGCAGTCTCTGGAAATTGGCATGGAATGGACGGAGTGAGAAAATTACAAATCTGCCATTTTACTGCCCAACATATAGTGCCCAGTTTTAGCTCCAGGAAACACACACACTGTAAATTTTTATGTGGGTTCTTCTCTGTGGTAATGTCCAATATGTGGATACTAAGGCTATGTGTGCACGCTGCGTTCTGACTTGACAAATAAACTGCAGCATTTTAACAACTGTAAACACTGCATTTGACATAAAAAATGCATCTAACATGCATGCATTTTGGATGCATTTTTGACGTTCCCACTCGGCTCTGCTATATCCCTATAGTGCATGGCTAGGTGCGAGACAGAGCCGTGCGCTCAGAATGAACTCGGATGAACTACACCCAACTTCATTATCATCATGCGGCTCTGTCTGTGTGCCATGGCCTGATTTGCGGTCACTGGTGAAGGACTCACCGGTGACTGCAAATCCCCTGAGTGACTGAAGTGAGCCGCGCGATCAGCGGTGCTGTTACTCCGGTTTCCCGCGGCCAGCTGGAGTCCTCCACCCGAGACCGCAAATCACCTGAGTGACTGCACCGCTGATCACTTCAGTCACTCAGGCGACTTGCTGTCACAGTTGAAGGACCCAGCGGTGGCCGTGGGTAACCTGAGCGACGTCATCTCTCATAGCGCAACTCACTTCAGTTTCTGCGTGGAGCTGACAGAGAGCGGTCGTGGTCTGTGGCCGCTCACTGTCAGCTTCCGATGTAGCATAGCTGAAAGCGTCTTAGGACCTTGTGTGGATTACGACTGACCTGGAGGGCTGTTTGGGGATTAATAAATGGTGAAAGAGGGTGATTTTTTTTTTGTTTTTCATTCCAAATACCGGTAAAGGATTTTTTGGAAGCATGTGTTTATTTTCTTTAATTTACAGGTTAATCATGTGGGGTGTCTCATAGACTCCTGCCATGATTAACCTAGGACTTAGTGGCAGCAATGGGCTGCCATTAATTCCTTATTACTCAGATTGCCACCACACCAAGGCAATTCGGGATGAGCCGGGTACAGTCCCGGGACTGTCACTTCTAATGGATTCGGCAATTCTGGGCGGCTGCTGGCTGATATTTTTAGGCTGGGGGGCTCCCCATAGCATGGGTCTCCCCATCCTGAGAATACCCGCCTTCAGCCATGTGGCTCTACCTTGGCTAAATTTATTTCATTGCATGTTATAGACCTGCCCACCGGCAGCTGTAATTGGTTGCAGTGAGACAGCTGTCATTCAGCGTGGGGGCGCGTCTGAATGCAACCAATCACAGGCGCCGGTGGGCGGGGGAAGCAGTGAATACGAGATGGAATAATGAATGGCCGGCATTTTCAAAAGCAGGAGAAGCCGCCGGAACAGTGTAACAGCTGTGCAGCGCTGCGCCAGTGATCGGTGAGTATGAAAGAGAGACAGACAGACAAACAGAGAGAGACCAACATCAATTTCATTGGGTGGAAAATGCAACCAAAACGCACAAAAGAAGTGACATGCTGCTTTTATAAACGCATTGGTTTTTGTCAAATATTTGGCATCCAAAACGCTGCATTTAAAAAAGCAATGTGCCTATGGAATTTGCTGACTTCTCATAGACTTTGCTGGGGAAGCACAACGCATGCATTTATGCTGCAGTTTAAAACGCTGCGTAAACGCATGAAAAAACGCAACATGCGCACACAGCCTAAGGCTGTGTCTGCACTTTGCGTCGAGGTAGTTGCAGTTCAAAAAGCATCCTCTGGCAAAAAGGGCAATGCTTTTGGCTTTAAAAATGCATGTAAAACACAAAGAAAGTAGCCTATGCACACCTTGCGGTTTTCATGAGTTTTTAGTGCTTTTTCGGTGCTTTTAGAAACACTGCAGTTTTGTATTAAATTGAATGGATGGGAAACGCAGCCAAAATGGCAAAAACAATTGACATGTTGCTTCTTTAACCGTTGAGTTTTTGCCCAAATTTATGCAAAGTAAATGCAGCGCTTTGAACAGCAAAGTGCGCACAAGAAAGCTCAATGTCCCATTGACTTTGCTTGAAAAGCATAACGCAAGCATTTTGGCATGAAAACACTGCAGTTGAAAAAGAAGTGGAAAAGCAGGTAAAAAAGCAAAGTGCGGACATAGCCTAAGGGCGGCTTTGCACGTTGCGACATTGCACGTGCGATGTCGATGGGGTCAAATCGAAAGTGACGCACATCCGGCGTCGCAGTCGATATCGCAACGTGTAAAACCTTTTTGATACGATGAACGAGCGCAAAAGCTCGCTGCAGCCTCCGACATTTCCATAATGCCGATGGTGCGACAGGTACCATGTTGTTCCTCGCTCCAGCGGCAGCACACATCGCTGTGTATGAAGCCGCAGGAGCGAGGAACATCACCTTACCTGCCTCCCGGCTGCAATGAGAAGGACGGAGGTGGGCGGGATGTTTACATCCTGCTCATCTCCGCCCCTCCGCTTCAATTGGCCGCCTGCCGTGTGACGTTGCTGTGAAGGAAGGAGGCGGGTCGCCGGCCAGAGGGACGTCGCACGGCAGGTATGTGCGTGTGAAGCTGCCGTAGCGATAATAATCGCTACGGCAGCTTTCACTAGATATCGCACGTGCGACGTGGGCGGGACTATCGCTGCAGCATCGGTAACACATTGTTACCGATGTCGCAACGTGCAAAGCCCGCCTAACAGTGTTTGGGCCACTGCAAGGCTGAGAAGCATCAATGACATTTGGCTTTGGAATTTTTTTGGATTGGATTATGAAGCCATATCGCTTTTCAGGAGTTTTTCAGCTATAACCAATGTGGAAACATCCTATTATTACACTGACGGAGTAGACGTTTTTTGGTATAATTTTAGCCAGTAAACATTATTTGGTGGATTATTATTCAAATATTTGAGATGCAAAATGAACAAAGAGGGTTGAACATCTTATTCTAGTGGTACTTGCTCAGAGGTCTACTGTTAAATTGTGAATGTTTTTTGTTTCAAGTAAATAATAATTATAGATTGCTATATTACTTGCAAGTTCTTAAGTTATTTTAGAAATTATATCCTTACATTTTTATATATTATTAAAAATAATTTTTATTCTTGGCAGATGACTGCACCAGGAGATCAGAGGCACAGCTGACATCTTCATTTTTTAAATCAGATGACCTTGATATCACACAAGATATAACTAAAGTGAATGCTACTATTTCAGATATGCTATCATCTCTTCAGAGCAAAGATCTATCATCTGATTCTTTTAAACAGGTCCTACCTACTGTTTTATCACAGACTATAAAGAAAAATATAAGTCACAAATCAGGCATTCAAAATAGAAGTGCTCTTACAGTAAAAAAGCCATTTTCAACTTTAGAATCTAAAAAAATACATAAAAAAAATCACACAGGGGAGAAGCCACATTTATGTTCAGAATGTGGGAAATGTTTTGTACGTACATCACTACTTGTTAGGCATCAAAGAATTCACACTGGAGAAAAGCCCTTTTTATGTTCAGAATGTGGGAAATGTTTTAACCAAAAATCACAACTTATTAGTCACCAGAGAACTCACACAGGGGAGAATCCTTTTTCATGTTCAGAATGTGGAAAATGTTTTACACGTAAATTACGTCTTATTACACACCAGAAAACTCACACAGGGGAGAAGCCTTTTTCATGTTCAGAATGTGGGAAATGTTTTGCACACAAATCAGATTCTGTTACACATCAAAGAACTCACACAGGGGAGAAGCCGTATTCATGTTCAGAATGTGGGAAATGTTTTGTACGTACATCACTACTTGTTCTGCATCAAAGAATTCACACTGGAGAAAAGCCCTTTTTTTGTTCAGAATGTGGGAAATGTTTTAACCAAAAACCACATCTTGTTACTGTCAGGTTTCCAGGTTTTCCAGTTCTCTTTTGACTGCCCTTGCCCTCGGTTAACATGGAGGTTACCGTTCTGTTGCCCTACTTCCTGTCCAGCAGCTTAAAAGGCCGCCTCCCAGCCCAGTCCAGTGCCTGAGTATACTGCCTGCTGTGTGCTCCTGCTGTGTTTGCTGCTTATTCCGGATTGCCTCGGGATTCCCCTAAAGGACTACCTACCGATTGTCTCAGGACTGTACCCGGCTCTTAAGGCTGTGCCCGGATTCCGTTTACCATCTTCGGTCAGCACTCCGCCTGGTTCTCTTTTGGTTCGTAACCATCCTGGATAAACATTTCCGTACGGACACTCATTGACTTTACCGCTTGCTCCTTATCCCGGCCGCTGCGCATTTAGGCCTTCCGGGGTAGATTGCCGGACAGTCCCTGTATAGGGGTTCGCTCCGGTGGTCTCCCTGGGGGAGTCCGGTGCGTGGTCCCGGGAATCCCCTGCGCGTCCATTCCGGAAAGTATTGTATGTGTTATTGTATTGTTGTGTTTGTTCTGTTTCTACCGTGGTGACATACTATAAAACATCTTGTACCCGGAACTCGTCTCTGATTGTCATTGCCCTACGCTATCGAAATCCTCAGAATATAGAATAAGTATTACATTATACTCAGGCCATTAGAGGATTTCGCTGGGGCAATGACTGAGACACGAGTAGATCAGCTGTTCTCCATGATTAACTCCCTGCAGCAGGAGATGGAGGCGGTGCAGACTAAGCTTAGAGATGTGGAAACGCAGCTGGGCCATGATCACCAGGTACTGGGTCCGGCTATACAGGATTTGCAAGTCAGAGTGGAGGCTCAGGAAGCCGTCCCCACTACGTCCGTACCAGCTGCCGGTATGCCTAGGTTACCCCCATTCCGTTTTAATGGTGATCGTAGTCAGTTCCGTGGATTTATTAACCAATGTATACTGTTTTTCGATGTACATGCTGAATATTACCGTTCTGACCGGTCAAAGGTGTTATGTATCATCATGTTATTAACCTCACGAGCACTGGCTTGGGCTAATCCGATGATAGAAAACCGGGACATCCGTTTAAATCACCTAGATGACTTTCTGAACGCAATGGCGCAGATGTTTGATGATCCGAATCGCCGTGCTACCGCTGAATCTGCTCTCCTTTCCTTACGTCAGGGAAAGCGCTCTGTCATTGAATACGCCACTGAGTTCAGGAGGTTAGTGGTAGACACCGACTGGGGAAACAATGCATTATTGTCCGTTTTCAGAAAGGGTTTGTCCGGTACCATCAAGGACGAGTTAGCCCGTTCCGAATCCCCAGGGGATTTTGACCTGTTTCTCCAGCACTGTGTGCGCATAGATACCCGTTTAACGGAACGTAGACAGGAAAAATGGGCGGCTATAAACCGTATAAATAATAATACATTTCCTTCCAGAGAACCGGCTTTCAGGACGCCACGGGAGGCTGAGGACGTTCCTATGCAAGTGGACTCTCTACAAAAGCGAGAGACCAACGAACGTCGTGAACACCGGCTCCGTGAGCGTTTGTGTTTCTACTGCGGTCAATCGGACCATTTTTTAATCGACTGCCCGAAACGTCCGAATCGCCCAAATAAGGTATTGGCAGCCATGGCAGAGTGTGATAACACGGACGCAGAGTCTGATATCTCTGAGGCAAGTGGACACTTGGATGCGGTATTTCCCTTGACGGTAATGTCTACCTCACCGAAGGACTCAGAAGGGAAATATACCCATTGTTCACTCCCCATTCAGATCCGGTGGGAGGGACAGCTAATTCCTACCTCTGCAATGATAGACTCTGGGGCAGGGGGAAATTTCATGGACTTTTCTTTTGCTAGTAAACACGGTATCCGGACTCAGCAAAGGTCCTTACCGGTTACCATGGAGACGGTAGACGGATCTCCGTTAACATCTGGACCAGTGGATCGGGAAACAGTACCGCTAGAATGCGTGATGAAACCAGGTCAGCAGGAGACTCTTGTTTTCATGATGATCTCTTCTCCACATTTTCCGATTATTCTAGGTATTCCGTGGCTACGGTCTACAAATCCGGTCATCAATTGGGAAACTAAGGAGATATCCTTCCCACCGCAGAGTGATCCGGCCATTTGTCCAACTGTTCCGGTTCCGGTAACACCACATGCAGAAGGCACGGTACAGGTACCCGTTTTACCCTCGGTTTATCGTGACTTCGCTGACATATGCGACAAAAGAAAGGCCGATCGGCTTCCTCCGCATAGACCGTATGATTGCCCCATAGACTTACTCCCAGGGGCAGAAATCCCGTTTGGTCATGTTTACCCGTTGGCGGCACCTGAGCTAGAAGCCCTAAAGGAGTATATTGATGAAAGCCTGGCCAAGGGATTTATTCGCCCGTCTACCTCGCCCGCAGGGGCACCCATCTTTTTTGTGAAAAAGAAGGAGGGGACTCTGAGACCCTGTATTGACTACCGGGAACTGAATAAAATAACCATCCGGAACCGGTATCCGTTACCGTTGATTCCGGAGCTATTGGAGAGAGTCCAACAGGCAAAGATATTCACCAAATTGGACCTCCGTGGGGCATATAATCTGCTTCGTATACGTCCCGGAGACGAGTGGAAGACCGCGTTCCGATGTCGGTACGGACATTTTGAGTATTTAGTGATGCCTTTTGGACTTTGTAACGCTCCTGCGGCATTTCAACATCTAGTTAATGATATTTTCAGGGCTATCATGGACCAATTCATGGTGATCTATCTGGATGATATTCTAATCTTTTCTGATTCTCTCCAGGAACACCAGGAGCACGTCAAGACCGTCCTTACCCGGCTGAGGGACAACCACCTGTACATTAAACTGGAGAAATGTGAGTTCCACTGCTCACAAATACAATTCTTAGGTTATGTCATCTCTCCTCAGGGACTGAACATGGAATCTAGCAAGATACAAGCCATTCTCGACTGGCCGGAACCGGGAAACATCAAAGAGGTACAACGCTTTGTCGGTTTTGCCAACTTTTACCGACGCTTTATCCGTAACTTTTCAGAGATTGTTCGTCCCATCACCCTGTTGACTAAGAAAGGACAGAAGTTTGTATGGTCCGCCCAGGCTCAGGAAGCGTTCCATCGTCTCAAGGGATGTTTTACCTCAGCACCCATACTAGTGCATCCGAATCCCGCACTTCCCTTCATCGTGGAGGTCGACGCTTCCGACTACGCATTAGGGGCCATTCTTTCTCAAAGGACCGGGGACAAGAGTCTCCTGCATCCGTGTGCCTTCTTCTCCCGCAGGTTGTCCCCTGCGGAAAGGAACTACGACATTGCGGATAAGGAATTATTGGCGATTATTGCCGCCTTCAAGGAATGGAGACACCACTTACAGGGAGCCGCGCAGCAAGTGATAGTACTCACAGATCACCGTAATCTGGAATTTCTCAAGTCTGCCAGGTGCCTGTCTCCACGACAAGCCCGTTGGAGCCTATTTCTTAACCAATTCAATTTTGTTGTTACATACCGTCCAGGTTCACGTAATGGGAAAGCCGATGCCTTGTCCCGAATCCCTGCCGTGGACTCCGTGCCTGGAACCCCGTCGCAGACCGTGTTAACAGATGCCAATTTCGTTGGAGTAATCCAGGACCAGGACTTGTGGAAGGACATCAAGCTGGCCTATGATGGTGATGTATTTCTTGCTGCCCCCCCGAATGATGTAACTCTTGTTCTTCGGAATGGTGTGTGGTTAAGAGAACGACGCATTTATGTCCCGGAGGCCGTAAGACTTCGGGTTCTCAAGTTGGTTCATGACTCCGTGTTGGCCGGTCATAGGGGGGTACAGAAGACGCAGGAATTTCTGAGCCGGTTTTTCTGGTGGCCTACCTGTTTAAAGGACGTGAAGGACTATGTCCACTCATGTGTGGTTTGTGCCCGGTGCAAGGTCCCTCGTGTGGCTCCTACGGGACTCCTCCAACCGTTACCCGTGCCATCTCGCCCTTGGGGGTCTATCTCCATGGATTTTATTGTGGAGTTGCCGGTCTCAGGCGGGCATAATACCATTTTAGTGGTGGTGGATCGATTGACTAAAGCTGCTCACTTCATTCCGTGTACCGGTCTTCCCTCAGCCGCAGAGACAGTGGATTTGGTTGTCCAGAACGTATTCCGATTGCATGGGGTACCGGATGAGATCATCTCCGATCGGGGCGTGCAGTTCACGTCGAGATTCTGGAAGGGGTTTTGTACGGCACTCCAGATTGATGTCTGTTTGTCTTCTGCATACCATCCTCAGACAAATGGACAAACCGAACGGACGAATCAAACCCTGGAACAATATCTTCGGTGTTATGTCAGCCATCTCCAAGACGATTGGTTGAAGATGCTTCCGTTGGCGGAGTTCTCCTACAACAACACTCAGAGCAGCTCCACTAAGGTAACGCCCTTTTTCGCTAACCTGGGTTACCATCCGACTATTTTGCCTAGGTCACCGGTTGCGGTTTCGGTACCAGCGGTGGAGGACAGAGTGACAGAACTACGACAAAATCTGGAGGTTCTAAGGAACACCGTAGCTACGGCCCAGGAGCGTTACAAGAGGTCGGCGGACACTCACCGGAAACCGGCACCCATGTACAAGGTAGGGGACTCTGTATGGTTATCCACCAAAAACCTGAGATTGGGTGTTCCTTCGCAGAAACTGGGACAAAAATTCATCGGTCCGTTCAAAATCACCGGGATCGTGAGCCCTGTGGCCTGTCGGCTACGGTTACCGCACCATCTAAAGGTACACCCGGTCTTTCATGTGTCTCTCCTCAAACCCGTTTCCCCTAATACTTTTCATGGTCGTATTGTGCCTCCTCCTCCGCCTGTGATGGTCGACGGCGAGGAGCAGTTCGTGGTTGAGGACATTATTGACTCCCGGCTCCATCGTCGTCGGCTTCAGTATCTGGTACGTTGGCAGGGGTACGCCCCCGAGGACGATTCCTGGGAACCGGTGGGTAACATTCGGGCACCCCGGAAGATTGCTCAGTTTCATCGCCGGTACCCGGACAAACCTGGCCCTGATCCGTCCTGAGGCCGTCTCTGGGGGGGGGAGTAATGTCAGGTTTCCAGGTTTTCCAGTTCTCTTTTGACTGCCCTTGCCCTCGGTTAACATGGAGGTTACCGTTCTGTTGCCCTACTTCCTGTCCAGCAGCTTAAAAGGCCGCCTCCCAGCCCAGTCCAGTGCCTGAGTATACTGCCTGCTGTGTGCTCCTGCTGTGTTTGCTGCTTATTCCGGATTGCCTCGGGATTCCCCTAAAGGACTACCTACCGATTGTCTCAGGACTGTACCCGGCTCTTAAGGCTGTGCCCGGATTCCGTTTACCATCTTCGGTCAGCACTCCGCCTGGTTCTCTTTTGGTTCGTAACCATCCTGGATAAACATTTCCGTACGGACACTCATTGACTTTACCGCTTGCTCCTTATCCCGGCCGCTGCGCATTTAGGCCTTCCGGGGTAGATTGCCGGACAGTCCCTGTATAGGGGTTCGCTCCGGTGGTCTCCCTGGGGGAGTCCGGTGCGTGGTCCCGGGAATCCCCTGCGCGTCTATTCCGGAAAGTATTGTATGTGTTATTGTATTGTTGTGTTTGTTCTGTTTCTACCGTGGTGACATACTATAAAACATCTTGTACCCGGAACTCGTCTCTGATTGTCATTGCCCTACGCTATCGAAATCCTCAGAATATAGAATAAGTATTACAGTTACACATCAGAGAACTCACACAGGGGAGAAGCCTTTTTCATGTTCAGAATGTGGAAAATGTTTTGGAGATAAATCAACTCTTTTTAAACACCAAAGAATTAACACAAGGGAGAAGCCATTTTCATGTTCAGAATGTGGGAAATGTTTTACACACAAATGCAGTCTTTTGGAACATCACAAAATTCACATGGGTAGAAGCCATTATCATACCTAGAAGTTTTACTTGAAAATTGTCATTTCTTGATCACTAAGAAAAATTCACAAACCATATACAAGTGCATCTCAATAAATTACAATATCATCAAAAAGTTTATTTATTTCAGTAATTAAATACAAAAAGGATTGATTGCTCTCATTGAGAGAAACAAAATTATAATCTTGTAGTTCTGATACCTTTTAATGGCTAAAATAATATAAATGATGTTACAAAGGAATAAAAAGTCCAACCAGAAAAAAATCCGGCACCACTCACATGCATGTAATCAGTGATGGAAAGACATCCCCACAGACTCTTCAGGACTACAGGTGTTAAATTCCAGGCACTAGTAAAGTTCAAATTCCAAAGTGACAAAAAATAGGAGCAGCACTCACCGTTCTTGTGAATAAAAGTTTTTTTCTTTATATATAAATTCCTCTTAAAAGTATGAATACAGGGAGTAGCTGGAACATAACTGACTACAGCTGTTTCCTGTGTCTGAACACACTGAAAGTAGGGACCTCTTTGGGATTACATGTTACAAGGCAAGCTTTCCAGATTTCTCAGGTCCCTTCATCAGGCATGGTATAACAAAATATCTGAAGAAACACAAATATATACACAAACAGAGCAGAGGGATGGTATAATAAAAGGACATTTAAATAAACAAACACGGAGCTTAGTGAGTGAATCCTTAATTATCTTTGATTAGTGGTGTGAAAATTTTTTTGCTCCCAATATCCATGTAGGATCAAAGGTCTGGTGCCCTCGCAGTCTCTGGAGCCTCAAATTTTGTAATGGGTCATAAATCCTCCTGACAGATTTAGTCCTGTGTGGACAGAGTCAAACATTGTAATGAATATGTATTCCCAGACCCTTTGATGATTCTGTGATCTGAAGTTGCCTTTTAGTATGACCACTTTCTTGTGGTTTATGTTGTGTCCTGAAGCACAGAAATGTATGGCCACAGGTAAATGGGTTATTACATTTAACCCATATACCTGTGCCTGGATTGTGTGCCTCTCCACTCTTCCTCCAGACTCTGAGTCCTTGATTTTCAAATGAAATGCAAAATTTACTTTAATCTGAAAAACAACACCTTGGACCACTTAGCCATAGTTTAGTTCTTTTTCTTTTTGGACCAGGTTAGACGCTTCTGGCGTTGTCTATTGGTCATGAGTGGCTTGACATAAGGAATGCGACAGTTGTAGTCCATATCCTGGATGGCTCTTGAAGTATTGACTCCAGTAGCAGTCCACTCCTTGTGAATTCAAATTTTCGAATGGCCTTTTCTTAACAATCCTAGCTGCAGTTATCCCGGTTGCTTGTGCACTTTTTTTTTTCATCACACTTTTTCCTTCTACTCAACCTTCCATTAAAATGCTTAGATACAGCACTCTGAACAGCCAGGTTCTTTAGCAATGACCATTTGTGGCTTACCCTCCTTGTGGAGTGTGTCAATGACTGCCTTCTGGATATCTGTCAAGACAGCGTCTTCTCCATGATTGTGTAGCCTACTGAACCAATCTAAAGGACCATTGTAAATGCTTAGTAAGCCTTTGCAGGTATTTTGTGGTAATTATGCTAATTTTCTGAGATAATGACTTTTGGGTTTTCATTGGCTGTAAGCCATAATCATCCACATTAACAGAAATAAAGACCTGAAATAGATGACTCTGTGTGTAATAACTCTATATAATATATGCGTTTCCCTTTTTGTATTGAATTACTGAAATAAATTAACTTTTTGATGATATTCTAATTTATTGAGATGCACCTGTATTTGACAAACTGAACAAGAAACCACAAAAGAAACAGTCAAAGTAAAGGCAAGAAAAGAGACAAGAAAGGGAAAGCACGTTATAAGTTACATTAGAATTATAATATATACAGTTACTAATAGACGTCTGTTTTCTAAAAATCAATTAAAAAGCAATATCCCATGTGTATAGAACATTTCACAGTGTTAAACACTGAGGAGCAAAACTGTAAAAATGTTTTTAACCTTTTACCTTCAAGCCTCATATCTCCCCATCTGCTATTTTATTGAACATGTGACTACCATCATTTTATAAGCAATCATCTTGGCTATCTCATACATAAATTTGAATATTTAGCATTTGATTGATTATGCAGATTTTTGTCATGTCACTGCATTTTTTGGTTTTGCACCTAAAAATCTAAATTTTTATTCATTTGTTAGCATTTTGTAAATCCACCTTTGGTTCTCAACACTGAATGAATCCTTCTCTGTATGTTCTTGATCAGATTCAAGTATGTCTCAGCCAAAATCTGATTTTAGGTCTCTTCTACACGGTCCTAATGTTTGTGCATACTGGTCTATTCTTTTGGGTATGTATACAGCGTTTTCTTCAACTCTACCCACAAGTGTTGGGTTGCGAACTGAAGACTGTGGGGGACTATCCAGCACCTCTACTTTATTGTCATTAAACCATTTCTTCACCAATCTCGAAGTATGCTTCAGGTTGTTGTCTTTCTGCAACACTGTCGTCCTCTTCATACCCAGAGTATTCCAATGTATGAAGTAACTTGTAGGATACTTAGATATAGCTCAACATTGAGATCACCATTGATCACCATCAAGTATACAATGCCCTTGGATGTGAAACCGCTCCATATCATCAGGTTTCCTCTACCAAACTTGATAGTTTCCTCAATTTCTCCATCCGTTAGCCTCTTTTTCCCTTGTTTCTTCCAGACTTATTTGCACCCATCAGAGCTTAGTCTATTGACGATACTTGCATGGACGCCAGTGATCTCACTATTATAAAGCATACGAACCACCTCCACTGCAGTTTTTGAGATCTTGTGATGAGTTGACTTTGATATTTTTCCTGGACGTCCACCTCTCTCTTGGCTTTTGCAGTTTGGCAATAGACCGCGTTCCATTAACTGGAGGATACTGTCTCTTTTCTTTGGATATCTTCATGGCTACTCCTCAATTCAAACCAGTGACCTTTCTCTTGAGAATCAACCAAATAACACACTGAGCTATTAGGGAATATGAGAACAGGTTGTAATACGTAGTACACAGGAAAAAATATTTTTTTAAAACACCAAAACAGTAACAATGCATTGACCTGACAAAATTCTGCATATCTAATCATATGATATATAGTTGTAAGTCACATTTATGTATGAGATAACTGAGAGGATTATCTATAAAATGATGGTAGTCTCATTCTCACATATGTAGTGGATGGGGAGATATGGAGCCTGAAAGTCACACGCTCAAAACATTGTTACCCTTTTGCTCATCAGTGTAAATTTATATATTCACTATATGGCCAAGAGTATTGCAACCCTCCCACAAAAATTACCCAACATTCCTCCTCTCTCTTCTTCCTAACTCCCAATCTCAGCAATCTGCCATTCATTACAGTTACTTTCAGCGCACAATCTTCATGTCTGAACAATGTCTGTAACTTCTCTATACTACAATAATAAACATGCTCATATTACAAATTACTATTTCCACCTACGATCCATTCCTTCTTTGTGGGAACATCTCGTGTGATCAAGTTTTTAAAATTGTTTTCTATGCTAAGTTTAAAATCCTAATGATAGCTTCTCTATAAAGCATAATACTGACATATGATACAGGGTGGCATGGTGGCTCAGTGGTGAAAAACTCCTTGTAGATGTTGACACCAAGGGCAACATCTGCAAGGAGTTTGTATGTTCTCCCCGTGTTTGCGTGTTTCCTCCAGATTCTCCAGTTTCTTCCCATACTCCAAAGACATAAATAAAGAGGGAATTTAGATTGTGATTACATTTTATATGATTTAAAATACTTTTTTAAAATCCAAATGTAGCTTTCAGTGCACAACAAAACTAATGGGAAGTATCTTTTTTCAATTAGATAATTCTAGTATTTTTGTTTGTTAGAGAAATGACAATAAAATGCCCCCCACCCCCATCCCCTTTCACCATTTCCCAATCCATAATGCTGGGGTAAGATTATCTATACAGAGATGTTGTGTACAGAAATATTAGGGCTACAGCAACATCACATATTTTATACAGAAGAATAGCGCTGTTTCCATAGCTCTTTATACAATGATTTATAGATCAGACAAGCTCCTCATATTTAGGCAGTTTCTATTTTACTCAGACGCTTTTTTTTCAAAAATGTTTATTGAAAAAGAGAAAACATCATACAAAATCAAGTATAAGTAATTATGTAACATAGTGGCATAGTTTGTGCATGAGTACTTCCACATATCGAGGAAATAAAGACAATCGCAATAAGAGATCAAGTACACACAATCTCCACGTGGATTTTGGTAATGAGTCAATGAACATAAGAACGTTGATTTCTGAAGCACTAAATTTAGATTCATAAAAAAACTGGAAAGAGAAAAGAATGTTAAGAAAAAGCAAAGAGGAATTCAAATGAGAGGAAAGACAGATCAGAAAAAGAAAGAGAAAAGAAGGGGGTGACAGAAGGGGGGGCAGGGAAGGAGGGACTTGGGGTCTCCCTTGGAACACAACCGGTTTAAGGAGGTCTACACTCCACCTCTCAGCACGAACCGAGCAAAAATTAAGCGATTGGCTCCTAAGAGGAAAGGATGACTTCGAAATCAGCGGATTCTCTAAATAGAAGCCACGGCGTCCAACAGCTGAAAAACTTGCTCAGCTGGAGCTCAGAGTGGGAGGATAGTTTCTCCATCCTGCAAATGTGGTTCATTTCCGCAAAACACTCCAGAATCGTCGGGGTTACGCCCAACTTCCACTTTCTCGGGATGATTGCTCTGGTCGCGGCAACAAAATGACGGAGAAGACCTTGCTTGATCTCTTTGAAAGCTCCGGGGATCATGGACAAGAGACCGGAGAGCGATTGTCAGCCCTGTTATGTGGTTATGAATTTGGAAAACTTTATGCCACAATTCCTGAATTATCGGGCAGGACCACCAGATATGTAGCATGGATCCCTCAGCAGCATTACATCTCCAACAAGTGTCAGTGACGGTCGGGAAGATTTTGTGTAGCTCCTTCGGACACCTATACCAACGTGAAATGATCTTAAAGTTTTTTTCCTGCACTTTACAAGGAAAGGGAAGCCTATGTACACACATATAAGCTTTTGCCCAATCCAGGTCAGAGAAAGTACTCCCCAGATCTTTCTCCCAGGATTTCACATACCAGACTGGATTCGAATCGATTGGGTCAATCAAAATGGAGTAGACCTGGGAAATTACGTGGGATGGAGATTCTAGTTGGATCAAAAGGGATTCAAAGTTGGTACAGACCCTGGCCAGGTCGGAGGCTGAGCGAGCAGAGAAGATGAACGATTGCAACTCCAAATACATAAACCACTGGATTTGTTGATCAGGGAAGGCGGCTCAGAAATGCTGTAAGGTTGGCAGAGAAGGTGCTCCCAATAGGGTATCACCAACCCTAGGCCTCTGGGATGAAGACCAGATCATAAACCTGTCCACACCAACAGCCGGCGGGAAGTCGGGATTATCAAAAAGGGGTGTCAGGGGGCCCCATGCTTCAGACAGATTAAAATGAGCATTAGTTCTGTCCCAAATGATGAGTAGGTCCCTTGTCAGAGGGGAGTTCAAAATGCTCTTAGTTCTTCTATGTTTTGCGATCCAGGGCAAGGAGGTCAAGGTCCAATCTAAAATATTAGCTTCAATATCCACCCACTGCTTCGTCTCGGCCCCATGAAACCAATCTACTACTCTGGTGAGGATAGCGGATGTATGATATAAGCGAAAATCTGGAAGTCCTGTGCCCCTCTTTTGTCTTACGTCTCGTCAAGTATTTAAAGGCCAGTCGTGGTTTACTTTTTTTCCATGCAAAAGCTGTCGTGATCCGTCGAAGATGGGCAAAGAAGAATCTGGGTACAGCTATAGGAACTGCTTGAAAAAGGAAAAGGAGTTTGGGGAGGACATCCATTTTTAAAACGTTGATACGTCCAAACCAGGACAGAGCCCGCAAATTGTAAGCCTGAAGATCGGCGTCAATGCACTGCAGTAGTGGTTTATAGTTCAAATTAAATAGATGTGAAGGGTCCGGCGTTAGATAAGTCCCTAGATATTTCAGAGCAGTGGCACACCATTTAAAGGGAAAGGCTTCTTGCGGAGAGGATTTACGTTTAGCAGGAAGGGTGATATTTAGGATTTCCGATTTACAGGTATTAACCTTGAAATTACTAACCACAGCATACCGCTCAAACTCCTTCAGGATAGATGGGAGAGATGTTTCAGGGTTCACGATGTAGAGGAGGAGGTCGTCAGCATATAGGGGCAGTTTTTGAGTTTTTTTACCTATGCAGATCCCATGAGTATCAGGGTTCTTCCTGATGGCTATGGCTAGATGTTCCATCACCAATGCATACAGAAGGGGGGACAGAGAACATCCTTGTCGAGTCCCATTTCTGATATTGAATGAGTTGGAAAAAATTCCATTACACCGAATCTTGGCTGTAGGGAGAGTATACAATGCTAGAACCTTTTCTCTAAAGCTTGGACCGAAACCTGCCCGCTCAAGCACACGCCCAAGGAATGGCCAACTGACCCTATCAAAGGCCTTCTCTGCATCTACTGCCAACACACAGGCTGGTGTTTTTAACTTCAACATTTGGGAGATAACAAGGATCGATTTAATAGTATTATCTCTAGCCTCTCTGCCAGGTACGAAGCCTACCTGGTCATTGTGTATCAATAGCGGCAGAGAAGGACTCAGTCTGTTAGCCAGAAGTTTAGCAAACAGCTTCATGTCCACATTAACTAGCGATATAGGGCGATAGCTTGAGCAGAGCAAGGGGTCCTTGCCCGGCTTGGGGATTACCGTGATATTAGCAGACAGTGATTGTTTCTGGAAAGGATGGTCTTTGGAGATGGAGTTGAAGACCTTAGTAAGAAAATGTGCCAGCTCCGTTAGAAAAGTTTGGTAAAATTTGGTAGTAAAGCCATCTAGGCCTGGGCTTTTGTTGGGGGGAGAAGAGGACACCACTTGGGTGACCTCCTCTAGTGAGAACGGGGAATCCAACTCATCAGCCGTTTCCGCTAATAGGGGGGGAAGCGGCATGTCTAGCAGGTAGTTGTCGATTTTCTGCAGAAGTCGGGAGTTAGTGGGGTCTACAGATTTGTCGTTGATGTTATATAACATCTCGTAATACTTCTCAAAGGCTAAAGCGATGTCAGTGGGGTGATGCACCGTTTGTTTGTCAGCCGTCTTAATCGAGGGGACATATGTTGACGCTGTTTTCGGTTGGATATGTCTCGACAAGGGACCCACACACTTATCTGCAAACTCATAAAAAAACTGTTGGGAGCGTTCTCTAAATTTAGTGTGAGCCAAGTCGAGTACTGCTTTAAGGTCTTCCCTCGTCTTCGTCAGATTGAGTAAGGTATCCTGGTCAAGAGTCACTTTATGTGTTTGTTCCAAGGAATGGATTTTGGAAAGAAGATCCTCAATCTGTTTAGCTTTGTCTCTCTTCAGTCTAGCTCCTTCTCGTATAAGTACCCCTCTAGTTACGCACTTCGGTGCTTCCCACTTAGTGGGAAGAGGGGTATTGTCATCTGCATGATACTGAAGGAAGTCTGAAATAGTCATAGATATCCTTTCTTTAACGTCTGGATCTAGGAGAAGATTAGGGTTGAGTCTCCAGTTCCAGGACTTAGAAGGAGAGTCTGGGGGATTCAGAGTCACGTAGACAGGGGCATGGTCAGACCAAGTCACTGGGCCGATGGAAGCAGCGGGGGACCAGGAGAGTAGCTATGGCTAATCAGGAAAAATCAATATGGCTATATGAATTGTGTACCGCCGAAAAATGAGAAAAGTCCTTGACCAACGGATAGAGTAGACACCAGATGTCAACAACCCTACTCAAATGTATAGCGGACCTAAGAGATGCTAGCTGACTGTGTGAAATCACCGACTTACCAGCCGATGTGTCGAGCTTCGGGTTCAGAGGTAAATTAAAATCTCCACCAATGATCAGATGTCCAGTTGCAAAAGTCTCCAGTCTCCTCAGGAACCTAGCCCCGGCAACAGTCTGACCTTTATTAGGAAGATAAAAATTAGCGACTGTGTATTTTTGGTTATAGAGTACTAAGTTGACAAATAGGAATCTACCGTGCGGATCAGTGCTAACCTCTGTCACCGTGCATGGAAAGTTTTTATGTAGCGCAATACTGACCCCTTTTGATCTCGCCAAGGGGTTGGGGGCATGACGCCAAAGCGGGTAGTATTTATTGGGGATATCCGGCACATGACCACACTTAAAGTGAGTCTCCTGTAGCAGGAGTACATGGACTCCCATTTTGTGCATACCGTGCAGGATCTGATTGCGCTTTTGCGGGGTATTGAACCCTTGTACATTCAGCGATGCAAACTTCAAGGAGACCATAGTGTGTACCGTTTAAGACAAACTTGGATTTCTAAAATGTAGGGAGTCCCAAGCGGTAAAGGGGTAGGACAGGCGGGGGTTGGGGGAGGGATGAGAGAGGTAGGCAGAACAAGGAAGAAGGCGAGGTAAGAGAGAAAATAGGGAGTACAAGCAAGAAAAAGTAGAGACCAAAAAACTTAGAGGAAAGCCTACCAAGAGTATAGGCTATGGCTTCGCTCCTAGGTCGAGGCAAAAAAGACTGTAAAAGGCCCAAGATGAAAAACAAGTGTCCCTAGTGGGGTGAGTCTAGCAACGGAAACGCCGTAACCCCCAGACAAACACTCCACCCGGGAGACAGCAACAAAATATATGAATACATTAGCTAAAACATTTGATAACTGCAACAAGAAAACATTCCGATCAAGATCAAAATAGGGCCCTCTCCCAAACAAAGGGAAGTAGAGGGAAGAAAAAAAAGGGGGGGGGGAGAGGAGGAAGGGGGAGAGGGGAGGGAAGAGAGGAAAGGGGGGGGAGGAGAGGGGGAAGGATGGGAGGAGGGAGGGTGTGAGAGCACAAGGAGAGCCTACCAAAACGAAATAATGCTCATTATGTATACAAATACCAGGAAGAGTCAAATGTTCAATTATGAACGGATGGGCAAGGGTCAGCCAACAGATCGTAGGTACTCAGTCCTAGCCACAACATGAACATATCTCATGGAGCAGCAGACCAAGAGAACCACCAGGACAAAGTCACTGCTCGGTCATGCGAGGTCCCACAACACCACGGTTCCGGGGTCTTTGAGAAGATGAAGGTCGACGTCTCTCTTCACCACGGCGGAAGGGTAAATATGGATTAGATGGCCAATCTGGATTTGAGATCGTGGGTAATTCCAGTCCTTCCAGGAAGGAGCTCAGGTCAGACGGGCCACGGAGAGTAAAAAGACCTCTATGATGCCGGACCTGCAACTGGAAAGGGAACCCCCACGAATAGGGGATTTCCCTCTCCCTGAGAGCTTCTGTGATGGGTCGTAGTGCTCTACGCTTGACCAGTGTAGCCCTGGATAGATCCGCCATGATATGGACCACAGCCCCATCAAAGTCAAGAGGGCCTTTGAGCCAGGCCTGTTTCATGATCTCCTCCTTCTCATGATAGTAGTGAAGGCGACATATAACGTCTCTTGGGTTGTTGGGGTCAAGAGATCTAGGCCTCAAGGGTCGATGGACCCTGTCGAAGATAATGACTGCTTCAGGGGGTCTGTCCAGCAGATTATTCAGTAGACCTTGTAATGTAGAAGCAAGATCCGACAGTCCTGTCGCTTCTGGGAGACCCCTGATGCGTATGTTGTTGCGGCGGTCCCTATTTTCGGAGTCCTCCATTAGGTTGAAGAGAGAAGAGATTTGGTCCGCATGAAGATCTAGAGTCTTAGCATATTCAGACTGAGCAGCGATTGTTTCTGCAACGGCCGATTCTGTAGCTGTAACTTTGTCAGAAATCTGTGAGAAAGAGGTGCTGAGTCCCTGTATTTCAGCTCTGCAAAGACTTTCAAGACGGGATATGTAGCCCTCCATGTCCATTTTAGTAGGGATTTCGGACATTCTGGAGTGCAGGTCTTTAATCTCTCCCAGTACAGAATCAGAGGCTTCAGAGAAGTGAGCATTGGAAGCCAGGGGTTCAGTGGAGTGCGGGTCCAGGGATCCCTCAGGGACCCCGCAGGAGACCAGTGTGACCGCTGGGGACGCGTTCGGGGGTTCAGCCAAGAGTTTCTGTATGTTCCCGTCCTTGGCATTAGATTTGGGTGCACTCATCCCAGCAATTGGGGGGGCTGGGGCATTTTTAGGAGCCATATTGCTTCTATGCGAGTATAACAGGGCAAGCTAGAAAGAGGAGGGCTCCAAAAGTCCAGGAAAACAAGAGATTTCTATGGCTGAGACACTGGTCAGGACGCAGGGTCTCCGGCTGGGAGGGAGCTCTAAAATGCCCAGTAATGCCTTATCAGTAACTTGGTCCCTTGGCAGCCAGGAGCACACAGGGGTGTCAGAACCCAGTCAGCATGTGAGGCCCGAGATGCTGCAGCTGCCACACAGAGCTTATCCATTGGGCAGAGTTATAAAAGGTAATTGTTTGGGTTAGGTTCTTTATCCCTGTGCTGAGCAAGTGCTGCAGTCTAGATCAGTGTTTGTGAATTGAGCATTATGGTGTATTGGGACGGTTTATTGTGTTATTACAAACAGGTACTAGTGTGGCTGTTTGACATTCAGCTGGATTTTAGTGTCTTGTTATTTGCAGGCTTTCACCAGACGTGCACTGGCAGCGCCGGTGATCAACTGTTTACTTTAGTGATTATCACTCTGCTACTGAGTAGCTGTCACACAGGGCCCCTAAAGGCCCCGTCACACTAAGCAACATCGCTAGCAACATCGCTGCTAACGAACAACTTTTGTGACGTTGCTAGCGATGTTGCTGTGTGTGACATCCAGCAACAACCTGGCCCCTGCTGTGAGGTCGTTGGTTGTTGCTGAATGTCCTGGGCCATTTTTTAGTTGTTGCTGTCCTGCTGTGAAGCACAGATCGCTGTGTGTGACAGCGAGACAGCAACAACTAAATGTGCAGGCAGCAGGAGCCGGCTTCTGCGGAGGCTGGTAACCAATGTAAACATCGGGTAACCAAGAAGCCCTGTCCTTGGTTACCCGATATTTACCTTTGATACCAGCCTCCCCCACTCTCACTGTCAGTGCCGGCTCCTGCTCTGTGCACATGTAGCTAGCTGCAGGACACATCGGGTTAATTAACCTGATGTGTGCTGTAAGTAGGAGAGCAGGGAGCCAGCGCTAAGCAGTGTGCACTGCTCCCTGCTCTGTGCACATTTAGCTGCAGCACACATCAGGTAATTAACCCCATGTGTGCTGTAGCTAGGAGAGCAAGGAGCCAGCGCTCAGTGTGCGCTGCTCCCTGCTCTCTGCACGTGTAGCTGGTCACTGGTTGCTGGTGAGCTCACCAGCAACTCGTGTAGCCACGCTCCAGCGATCCCTGCCAGGTCAGGTTGCTGGTGGGATCGCTGGAGCGTCGCAGTGTGACAGCTCACCAGCAACCTCCTAGCAACTTACCAGCGATCCCTATCGTTGTTGGGATCGCTGGTAAGTTGCTTAGTGTGACGGTACCTTTACCTGCAGCTCCATCTTATCAGTAGCTCTGTGTTGATATTAACTAGTTAATCTCCTCTTATAGTAAGTTTCTCAAGCTTTCCCGGAGTTAAGAAACAAGAGGTCCCCGCCAGGATGGCTCTCACCCACCTCTCCCAGTACTTGCTTCTGCTGCTCAGTCTCTTTCACTCAGCGTCAGCCATCTTGAGAATTCAATGCTTCTTTTCACTTACTGCAACTTTGCTGTTCTGAGTACTGGCTGGTCCCTGATAACAGTAATAAAAGCTCCTCCATGTGCAGAGAGGTGAGGGGATGTAGTAGGTGCTGCAGTTTTGTGCTGGAGCTGTCTCCCAGGCCGAGGAAAGCCGGGGGGTCTCAGGAGCTTTAAAATTCACAGCTCTCCAGCACCATCGCTAGGCCACGCCCCCTACTCAGACGCTTTTTATATGAATAAGATCAGTGAGTGTCATTATACCAAGTAGAGCAGTTTCATGGACAAAGACCCCGTCTCGTACTGACACGCTGGAAGCCCGAAGTCTCCAGCCCCGGGGCCCAGATTCTCTCATTTTAGGCTGTAGCGTTTCTTTTAGAATAAATCCCCTTCTCATACCGTCCTGTAGTAATGACTTTGTTAATCACGTTTTGTCGGAGGGTCGTCTGAATCCATCTAAATCTTATCAATTTATGTGTAAGAAACAAAAGAAACAATAAACGTCCTACCGCAGATTTCCCACGTGTGTCCAGTGTCAGTTCTTCTATATTCCCTTATATAAATCCTTGGTGTCTCCGACCAAACCTGTGGATTATCATTTTACAATTGTAATAACTTTACTACAAAAGGTATTTATAACCCACAGCCTGTGTATAAGATCAGCAGCTGCCGCTAAGCACTTTCCACCTTTCTCTTCTGTATGTATGCCGACCTTGTGGAGAGGCAGAGGGTCATATATCCCCTATGGATGATTTATACAGTAGGATGTAAAATTTTGGAAACCCCTGGTCAAAATTACAGCTTCATTGTGAATAGTAAAGCAAGATGAAGATGAAAAGGTATAAAGTTAAAGATGACACATTTCCTTTGTATTTTAGGCAAAAAAATATATGTATTTATCTTTTATATTTTATAATTAACAAAACAGGACAATGGATGGATACAAAAGCTGGGGCACCCTGCATGTTTAGTATGTAGACAATAAAACTGACGGCACTCCCAACATACAGTCTGAACAGGCGGAAAACTGAATATGACTTAAAATAACAAAAAAGACAGTTGCACTCTGAAATGCTAAAGCATGAAAACCATGAATGTAAGAATATAGACATGCATTACTGCTAAAGGAAATCTAGGAAAAAATTATATTTAACATACAAAAATGGTCTTTTCTATATCTGCCCAGTTGCCACGTCAAGGTATATCCCATATACTGGGTACATACTCTAACGCCTCTCTCTGGGTTAAAAACCTTCATGTGGGGGGAGTGTCCGGAACTCCATGGAGCAGGACGCTTAGGGACTGAGCTCCTTCACCCGGGATCATTATAGCACGACTGCATAAGCACTGAGAGCCCAGGATGGGAAAGAAAAGACCCCCAAGGAATGCCAAGGACCCTGGGACCCCAGCGCCGCTTACCCTGGACTCCTATCTGACGAGGGAGCCATCAGGGGAGCGGGAACAGGAGGACGCACGGGAACAGGAGGACGCACGGGCGGCAGGAGAGACACAGCACCTTCGCCCTCGGACGCCTGCAGCGACAGCATTTGTGGGGGAAACCAGGCGGGGATCGCCCACCCACGTCGCAGAGGGAGAGACAGGTAAGGAGCTGGGACCCGTAGATGCCGGCGGGCCAGAGGCTTTCCTCGTGGACAAGATGGCGGCTGTGGAGGAGGCGCACGGTGACTCACCTGAACACCAGCGGGAGCAGGATCACTGTGAGCCAGGCGACACTGCACGTCCCCGGACCACCAGGCCAGATTCAGGGTTCACATCCTCTGCTGCTACAGGCCTCGGCAGTTAAACGGAGATGAAGGTAATAATGCCGCCCCTCCCCCCCTTAGAGGTGCTGGAGCGCGGCGGTGGCTGGAGCCCGGCTGCTCACATGGATACGATGCTGAGGGGAGCTGATGACACAGAGTGGCTGGATGGGGGCATGGATCTAAGAAGCTGTGGCTCTGAGGAAGCAGACCAGTAGGTGAGCGGGGGGAGGCCCCAAAGGAGGCCCTGGGGGCCAGAAATATGGCCTGTTACTCTGCTGAAGTTCCCCAGCCCCCATGGGATGAAATAATAACAACCAGAAAGGATCCCCTACCTTCCCCGCTGGGGCCACCAATGTTATTAAATGAGACTCTCACTCCCAGGCCCCAAAGAACCCACAAACCACCTAAGGATCTGAGGGTTGCAGGGTCTGAGTCCTGTGGCCCAGCAGAAGGTGGTCCCTGGGTCGCCACCTGGCCCACCTGACATAGAAACCTACAGGAAAAGGGCTCCAGAGAGTGTGACGGCCAGACCCTCGCCTATACAGCATGTGGGCCCCCCAGCAGAGTGGTGGGAATTTGTCCGGCAGCTCCCTACCAAGAAAGATTTTCAGGCACTCATTTCAGAAGTCAAGGACACTTGCAGATCTGAAATAGCCGCAGTCCGGCAGGACGTTGTTTCTATCTCTAAAAGAATAAACCAACTGGAGAATGATCATAATGAAGCTAGAACAACCATCCGTCGCCTCCAGTCCCAAACTTCCTCCCAAGCAGACGTCATAAGAGAGCTACAACGTCATATTGAAGATCTGGATAACAGAGGCAGGCGCCATAATATAAGGGTCAGAGGCGTACCAGAGGCCCAAACAAAGGACGATGTTGCAACAATTTTGCAGACCATATTCAACTCACTTTTACAGCGGCCCCCTGACAACCCAATTCCTATGGATAGAGCGCATAGGGCCCTTCATCCTAAAAATTTGAAAGGGAACCCAAGAGACATTATTTGTCATATCATTGACTTCCAACTTAAAGAAGAAATAATGTTTAAAGCACGACTGCCAAAACAAGTGATGTACAACGGCACCAAGATCCAGCTATTCCAAGATCTCTCATGGATAACACTGCAGCAGCGGAAGGCTCTTCGCCCACTACTGTTGTCCCTGAAAGCCAACAATGTTCTCTACAGATGGGGGTTCCCGTTTAGCCTCACCGCACGGCGGGGGGAGGCGTCGGCTAGCCTCCGGACCCCTGCAGATCTGGAACCTTTCTGGCGGGCTTTTGATCTTCCTGTTCCAGATCTACGAGACTGGACTCTGCCCCAACAGATGTCGCCACTTCCTCCAACGTGGCAACCAGCCACTACATCACGTAAGCGGCGGTCCAGGAGTTCCAGAGAAGAGGTACCCACCTGACCGTATCCTCCCATGGACTTACGGTTATTCATAGAATTCTATTGTTCTTACTGGGCTCAACTACATAGCCTTTCTTTTTTCTCCTTTTTTGGAACTCTCTCTTTTTTATGGAATCCCGGGGGAGGGCTGGGGCCCATGTGTCTAACTGGTGGAGTTTTGCCACTCACCCACTGGCAGAGTCGTTCTGGTTTATTCGCACTTTAGTTTACAGTGCAGGTTATATTTAGTGTGATATTTTTTACTTTGAGTAATTGTAAGTTGACTCTGGTAGTGGACGGTTGGTGTTGACTACCATACACCTATCTCACATTTGAAAACTTTTCTATTTCTTAGTTGAACATAATTATGTTTTGGTTTGTTTTTTTATGTCCTGGTTACATCCACAGGTATGCAATTCACCAAGGTATACATGCTTCGTCACAGAAGGGCTCATGGAATATATTTACTGCACACACCAAGAGGGAATATCAGACACTGACTTCCACATTAGCATATGTTGAGAACCTAGGATGGCTAAGTTGATGAGTCTTAATGTTAAGGGGCTGAATTCTGATGTAAAGAGGAGGCTAGTTCTCCAGGAGATGCGAAAATCAATGGCGGAAGTGGTGTTTCTACAAGAGACACATTTCACAGAAAAAAGTTCTTTCAACTTTGCCCGCCATTGGTTTCCCCAATCTTTTTCAGCCACAAACACAAAAAAAGCAGGAGTGGCCATATTGATTTCTCGTACCTGCCCATTCCAAGTGAGTAAGTGGGAAGCGGATCCTTCAGGTCGCTCCTTGATCGTTCAAGGTACTCTGAATGGGATACCACTAATCTTGTGTAACCTATATGCTCCAAACTCTAGCCAGCTTAGATTTGTTTCCTCGGTTTTGTCACGCCTTCCGTTAGATCGTGGGACCATCCACATAATAGGGGGAGACTTCAATATGGTATTTTCAGACAAAGCTGATAGAATGCTTGCACCCTCACATCCTGTAGGCTCACATAGATCACCACATCTATCTACCTGTTTCCGCAAATTGATCCGCAAACACCAATTGTTTGACCTTTGGAGAATCGACAATCCGACAGCAAGACAATACACCTTCTCACACCCCCATAATTCACATAGCTGAATCGACTACTTTTTTGGCAATATCCTTACACTTCGAAACTCCAACAAGCACAAATTGGTAGTATCACTTGGTCGGACCATGCCCCTGTGTTGATATCACTAAATCTGACAACTCCCCCCTTAAAACGAACCCACTGGAGACTGAACGAATCCCAACTTAACAACATCTCTTCCCGAGAATCTCTCTCTATTTTATAGAGAATTCTCAGTCCCTTCCATCCTTCCCGATGATATGGGAGGCCCATAAGGCAGTTGTTAGAGGGAAGTGCATAGCCCTGTCTTCCAAGCTTAAAAAGGACTCACAGCAGCTTTATCGCCAGTACGAAACGGATCTCCGTATAGCAGAGGATCACCTCCGTACTCGCCCCACTAAGACTCGCCTGAAAAAGGTGATAGACCTGAGAACCAAACTAAAAGAGATCTCGCATGGAAACATAGAAAAACTCCTGCGCTACTCCCGTCAGAAATACTATGAATACGGCAATAAACCCCACACGATGCTAGCTAGAAAGCTTAGAGACCAAGCGATAACTAGTGCCCCTTGCGCTATAAAGGATTCTATAGGCACCCCTCATTATGACCCCACAAAAATAGCCCAACTTTTCCACACATACTACACATCTTTGTATTCTATCCCTTGCCATTACCAATGTCCCAACCAGAAAGAACAAAAATATTGAATGACTATTTGACTGATTGTCACCTCCAAAAATTATCTCAGGAAGCACTGGAGGATCTTAATCGGAAGGTGGTACCAGAGGAAATCCATCAAGTCATTAAGGACTTACCAAACCACAAAGCCCTGGGCCCCGATGGGTTTACCTACCTATATTATAAGACCTTTGTAGGAGAGCTGAACTCTCATCTGACACACCTTTTCAATCTTTTTATGGAGGGTGACGACATCCCAAATACATTCTTACATTCTTATATAACTATCATTCCTAAAGCAGGAAGGGACCCAGGGCCGGATTATAGGCAGGGCAGACGGGGCTCCAGCCCAGGGGCCCCCACCAAAAGAGCTTTTAAGGGGGCCCCCACCATACTTGGCACCTGTCAGCATTTTTTTTTCTTCACACCCTCTCCCCCTCCGTAAAGACAGTCTAATAAATCAGCTGTGTTTTCGGGGGGGGGAGGCGCGGGGTGTTGAAGCACCGCTATTTATTTGTATCTGCGTCTTGAAGACGCAAAAACAAACTGCGGGCACAGGACGCTGATTGACACCGGAAGTACCAGCGGCCGCTTGTACTTCCGGGGTCAGGTGTGCTAATGCTCCCTGCTATGTGCTGCGGCCGTACCCAGCGAAGGGCGGGCAGCTGCCCCCCCTCCCCTCTCTCCCCCTCCCTAGAAGCAGGGGCACGGTGTAGTGCGCTGCTGTATCTGCTGTCCCCGCTGCGCTCCTCTACACTGTGTGCATGCCAGGCACACTAGCAGGAGGCAGCGCGCTGTGCTCTGTCGGCTCTGCTGTGTGCTGTGCTCGGCATGCACCCAGTGTAGAGGAGCGCAGCAGAGCCGATGACCGCAGCTTCCTCTTTCCGTTCCTATTCAAATGTATTTGCATCTTTCAGACGTAAATACATTTGAACAGCGTGCCGGGACCCGGCCCCGCCCCCGACGTGCAGCAACGTGATGAGATCAGCACCTTGCTGACGTCATCACAGTGCTGCAGGCGCCACACAGGGGACAAGAGGAAGCGAGCGCTCCATGAAGGAGCTGAAGAGACAGGTGTAATTAATGGGGATGAGTGAGGAGGGGCTGAGGACACAACGGGGAACATTTGTGAAGGAACACAGCTCTGTGACAGGCAGAGGAGGAGTACTGTATTCCGAGGAAGGGGGGAGGAGTGTGTAGTGATGGGGCAGTGTAATTTGTGTGTGTAGGGGGAGGGGGGGTTGTATTGTGTGTGGGGGGAGGGGTAATGGAGGGTGCATTGTATCGTGTGTGTGGGGAAGGGTAATGGAGGGTGCATTGTATTCTGTGTGGGGAAGGGTAATGAGGGGTGCATTGTATTGTGTGTGGGGGAGGGTTAATGGGGGGGTGCATTGTATTGTGTGTGGGGGAGGGTTAATGGGGGGGGTGCATTGTATTTTATGTGGGGGGAGGTGTAATGGGGGGTGCATTGTATTCTCTGTGTGTGTGTGAGGTGATGTGGGGTGCATTGTGTGTGTGTTTGTGAGGTGATGTGGGGTGCATTGTGTGTGTGTGTGAGGTGATGTGGGGTGCATTGTGTGTGTGTGTGTGTGTGAGATGATGTGGGGTGCATTGTGTGTGTATGTGTGTGGTGATGTGGGGTGCATTATGTGTGTGTGTGTGTGTGTGTGTGTGGTGATGTGGGGTGCATTGTGTGTGTGTGTGTGTGTGTGCGAGGTGATGTGGGGTGCATTGTGTGTGTGTGTGTGTAGGAGGTGATGTGGGGTGCAGTGTGTGTGTGTGGGGGGCTGCATTGTAGTGTGTGGTGATGTGGGGTGCATTGTGTGTGTGTAGGAGGTGATGTGGGGTGCATTGTGTGTGTGTGTAGAGGGTGCATTGTAGTGTGTGTGTGTCAGAGCTGTGTGTGTAAGAAGCAGTACTGTGTGTGTGTATATATGAATTAGAGCAGTCTGTGCGGCCCCCCCAGAACTATATGGGTCCCCCAGAGCGCTATGTCACCCATCGCAGTAATGAGTACACCACCAGAGCTGTTTGCCACTCCAGTAACGTCTATGCCCCCTGCCCCTCCTGTGATGTATATACAGCAGTGCTGTCAGTGTGCAGTCATGTCTGTTAGTGACAGCCATCGTGAAACACAGCCACATGTCCTGAAGGAGCTGGACGGAAACAAGCGGGAGAGGTGAGTGAGGCTGCTGGCGACTTCCCCATATTAATACCTGTAAAGGCTCATGCACACGTAACTGCTGAATATTCTGCAGCGATTTGACAGCACATGTGCGCGTCAAATCGCTGCAGAAACACTGCATAATGGATTCAGTTTTTCTGTACAGAAAATCCGATTTCATGCGCTATGGCTGCTGCCCCCACCATAGACAGAGCGGGAGCTGCATCCATAGCGCACGGAATAATTGACATGCTCATTTTATGAACGCACAGATTTGGGTCAACATTTTAGCACCCAAATCACTGCATTCATAAAAGCTACGTGCGCGCGTATCATGCACAATCTACATAGCTTGTATAGGGGACGCAGAACGCATGCATTTACACTGCAGTGCTATACGCAGTGTAAATGCATGGAATTACACAACGTGCGCACGACCCCTAATGCGTCTGTGTCTGCATATATGTCAGTGTATATGACTGTGCATATATTTGTCTGTTTATATGTATTTTTCTGAATTTGTCTTCAAATATGTATATGTATGCCTGTATGTGTGTGTGCGTGTCTGTGTGTGGATGGGGTCCACTGAGACTCTTTCACCCGGAGGCCACAAAAACCTGGAGCCGGCCCTGGCTGCCTTAACATTGGGATCAGTAAAAAATGTGAGTAAAGCTTTACACTCTACAATATATCTAACAATGTGTCACGTCGTAAGTGACGCACATCCGGCATCGTTAGTGATATTGTAGTGTGTGACAGCTACGTGCGACCCTGATTGTGCGTTAAAACGTTGATCGCTGACACGTCGTTCATTTTCTAAAAATTGAACGTCTGGTTGTTCATCGTTCTTGAGGCAGCACACATCGCTCCGTGTGATACCCCGGGAACAATGAACTGCAGCTTACCTGCGTACTGCCGGCAATGCGGAAGGAAGGAGGTGGGCGGGATGTTTACGCCCCGCTCATCTCCGCCCCTCCGCTTCTATTGGCCGGCCGCTGTCTGACGTTGCTGTGACGCCGAATGTCCCTCGCACTCCAGGAAGTGGATGTTCGCTGCCCACAGCGAGGTCGTTTGGAAGGTACGTGTGATGGGGGTAATCGTTTGTGCGACACGGGCAACAAATTGCCTGTTCCGCACATATGGTGTGATCGCATACGAGATCGAAATGTGTAAAGCAGCCTTAACTCTACTTTCCGTGTATAAGTGACGGCTGTGAGTGATCCTGGACTTTGTCTGTATTGTAGTACTGTAAATCTGAATGTGGCAGAACAGGATAAATGTTCATTGGATTTCTATCTAAATGCTACAGTTCGCGCTCTACTGTTATGGCTAAAAATGTTAACGTTATGGGGCCCCCACCAGATTTTCTGCCCAGGGGCCCCCACCAACCTTAATCCGGCCCTGAAGGGACCCTATGGAATGTGCGAGCTACCGCCCTATCAGCCTCCTAAATTCTGATCTTAAGATATTCACTAAATTGCTGGCCGACCGCCTAAATAATTGGCTTCCACATCTGGTCTATAAAGACCAGGTAGGATTTGTCCGCTACCGTCAGGCGGGAGACAACACACGAAGGATCTTGGACCTGGTGGACGTGGTGAATAGGGAAGGAGTGGAGGAACTTCTTCTGGGACTGGGCGCAGAGAAGGCCTTTGACAGGCTGGATTGGTCCTTCATGTTCTCTGTGTTGGGCCATTTCGGCCTGTCGGGGCCATTTATCTCGGCACTAAGGGGATTGTACTCTTCTCCTGCGGCAACAATTCGTCTCCCTCATGCACATTCAGACCCCCTCCCTATCCGAAATGGAACTAGGCAGGGATGCCCATTGTCCCACCTACTATACGTACTTAGCATTGAGCCACTGGCGGCGCAAATCTGACGTAATCCAGATATTATGGGGGTCAAAGTCCGGGAGAAATCCTTTAAGATAGCCTTATTTGCGGACGATGTCCTGCTGTCCCTGACCAACCCTGTTATCTCCCTACCAAATCTACATGCAGTAATAGCCCAATATGCTAGGCTTTCGGGATATAAACTTAATTCTGATAAAACTGAGGCATTGCCCCTCAACATTCCAGAAGCTACATTACAGTCTCTCAAACAAAACTTTAAGTATTCCTGGCGCTCGGATTTCCTGCGATACCTGGGAGTTAAGATAACCCCCAGCTATAAAACAATATATCAGGCAAATTTTCCCCTAATACGAGATGTTGAAAGTAGCCTAAAGAAATGGTCTTCCTTGCAGATCTCTTTTTTGGGTAAAATCACTACAATTAAAATGTCAGTTATCCCTAAATTCCTGTATTTGTTTGAAACACTCCCGGTGCGAGTCCCCCTGGGGGTGCTGAAAAAAGTCCAGTCATCACTTCTGCAATTTATTTGGCACTCGGGAAGACACCGCATACCAGACTCCGTCCTTTGCACACCACGTGCAAGGGGGGGTCTGTCATGCCCGAATCTTACACTATACTATTACGCTTCACATTTACGTAGCATGGCCTCATGGACGACCTTGCCAGCTTTCAATAAATGGACGGAGGTAGAGAAGCTATGGATGGCACCTTTCCATCCAAGCTCTCTAATCTGGGGTCGCCCTAGTGAAACTCCCTCTAGAGATCTCTTAGGCCCAATGGCATTTACAAGGGAACTGTGTAGGATAAAGTTCCAGCTGGCGTCGCAGTCTTCTCTGTTGACCCCTTTCTTGTTTACTCCACACTTAACTAAAGGCATGAACCCAGAGGTAGTCAGGCAGTGGGCAAAAGCAGGCCTTTATTGTTTTCGGGATATAGTCAACCCATCCACGTTAAAACTAAAGCCATTCTCAGACCTATGATACCAATATAAATTACCTTTCCATTTATATTTCTCATATCAACAGATAGCACAGTTTTTCACGGACAGTATAGGACAGACAGATGTACGTCGCCCTTCGGCATTTGAGACTCTCCGTTCCGGCCAGACCTCGACCAGGGCATTAATCTCAGACATTTATAAGATACTGTCAGCTGGGAATCCTTCAGACACAGCGAAACACACATATATGAAGAGATGGGAGGGTTGGGTGGGACGGCCTCTATCGGAGGCACTCTGGTCAGTGGTATGGTCGAGGACATTTCGGTCCTCAATTAGCACTCTTTACAAGGAGAATCAAGTTAAAGTCCTTATGACATGGTACCACACACCGGAGCTCCTACATGAGTTTAACCGTGCTTGCCCAGATCTCTGTTGGAGATGTGGTTCTGGTGGGGCATCCCTATACCATATATTTTGGACATGCCCGGCCATCAGTGGTTTCTGGGAAGAGGTGGAGATCCTGATGGGTAGATTGGTGGGTAAAAGTGTGAGTAGAGACCCGGTGGTGTACTTACTAAATGCCCTTCCGTCGTCCTTTTTTTTTTTAAATTCTTTATTTTCCAAATTTTCCTAAGGGAACCAGCATCATAACTAAGTACATTTGTTAGGACCATATCGGCCTTTTTGCATATGCCTCGGATTGGGTATAAAGCAAAATTTACATATTCATATATTATCAGGCAGTATTCCCGCAAATACCCTCACTTAGGTGACCAAGACTTCGGGTTCCACTGAACTGTTTCATAAATAAGTATATATTAAACAAATAACCATAAGTAATCAGCAAGAGTGCTTAGTAAGAGGAAGGGAAAGAGAGCAGAGGAAGAAGGAGCAAGCTAGTTAGAAAGAATAGAGAGGAATGAATACCAGGGGAAAAGGGGGGGGAGTAGTGGGGGAGGTGAAGGGGGGTGGGGGGGAAGGTATGGGGTGGGGAGGGAGGTAGGCAGTGCGGCTATGTGTTGCCTTCTGCGGTTTCCTCAGCGCCCATTGCGCCCCCAACTAGAACATCATAGTCCTCGGAATGCTGGAAATCCAGCCATTCCCGCCACGTAGCCCAGAATTTCTCATATGAATCGTATAGTGATGAGGTTAAATCCTCCATGAGCATGAGGTCATTGACCTTGTTGATCCATTGAACTAACGTGGGAGATGACGTACTCCTCCATTTTTCTGGTATGCATACTCTCGCTGCCGTAATGAGGAATTTCCTCAGGGAATTTTTATATCTTTTTTCGGGAATCCCGCAGTGATGCAACAGGGCCTCCGCCGGCCCCAATTCCTCATCCTTGTCAGTAACCCGTCGGATAGTGTCGGACACTCCCTTCCAGAAGGGCTGGATCATTTCACACCCCCAGAACACATGTAGAATGTTGCCCTCTGCCTTACCACACCTCCAACATATAGGGTCTATTGACGGAAACATGACATGTAGCTTGGAGGGAACTCTGTACCATCTAGATAAAAGTTTGTAGCTAGCCTCCTGGAACCTGGAACTAATGGAAGACGTGTGGGCCAATCTGAAGATCCTTTCCCATTGTGCTGGTGTCAACTGAATTCCCAAATCCCTTTCCCACTGTGTAGCGAAGGGGGGTAGTTGTTGATCTGAAGGTAAAGATAAAAGCGAATATACCGCCGACAGTGAGTGACGTATTATGCCTGATCCCATACATAATTCTTCAAACTGTGTCTTAGGTCGCTGAAAGTGGGACCTGGTGGGAAGACTACTGAAAAAGTGCGCCAATTGTAGGCATCTCCACTGGCCAAGCGGGGTAGGATCTTGTCTAACTGCCAAACTAGCTGCCGAAGGCCAGGATCCCCAGTCTCCAAACTCCTCCACTCGATCCACCCCACCTCTAATCCACATCCGGAAGATCGGATCCACCCTACCAGGTTCAAAGGCGGGATGGCTCAAGATAGGCATTAGGCTGGAGTTCCTGGGAATCATTTCTGACTGTACTCTCCCGATGTTGCAATATGTCACGGTTGGGCCGATGGTTGGATGTGTTTTCAATCCTGCAGGGACCTCCGAGAGCACCCACGGCAATTTATTAAGGGGTATTGGGGAGAAGGACTGCTCAATTTGTATCCACTTTTTCTGAGACCCGTTCCGGCACCAATCAATCATTCTAATAAGATGTCCCGCCAAATGATATCTTCTCAAGTCTGGCAGCCCAACCCCCCCCCCCCCCCCACCTTTGGTCCTGTGCAAGATGGCTCTTTTTATACGTGCCGATTTACCTGCCCAGACGAACGAGGACTGAATTGATTCTAGGGATTTGAAAAATCCCAAAGGTATTTTAACTGGGAGCGCCTGTAACAAATACAGGATTCTGGGTAGGACATTCATTTTGTATATCTGGCATCTACCAAACCAGGAGAACAGTGATTTCCCCCATCTGTCGCAATCTTTCCTAATAGAGGCTAACAATGACGGGAAATTCTGAGCGTAAAGGAGACTCAGGTCCCCGGTCAGCCGTATCCCCAAATAGCTTAGGGACTGGTTTGCCCTTCGGAAGCTAAACGCGGTTTTCAGGTCTTCTACTTCTTTGGATGGGAGGTTGATGTTCAAAGCTTCCGATTTTGAAAAATTTATCTTAAAATTAGATAAACTGGAATATCTCTGAAATTCCTTCATTAAGTTGGGAAGAGAGATTTTGGGGGCTGACACAAAAAACAGGAGGTCATCAGCGTATGCCGCTACTTTATGCGTGTCTTGAAGCACTCCTATACCTGCAATATCTGGGTTGGCTCGTACGTGTCTGAGGAAGGGCTCAAGCGTCAGGATGAAGATTAAGGGTGATAGCGGGCACCCTTGACGGGTGCCGTTAGATATTTTAAATGGGTCCGACAGGATCCCATTCACTCGGACCCTAGCCGAGGGTACCGAGTACAGAGACATAATCCGACCCATCATTTCGTGTCCCAACCCCAGACACCCGAGCGTGGCTTCCATGAAAGTCCATCCCACTCTATCGAACGCCTTCTCGGCATCTGTTGACAGCAGCATGGATGGTATGCCCCCAGTTTTGGCTTTATGTATTAAATTAATGGCCTTAACTGTATTATCCCGTGCCTCACGACCCACCATAAAGCCCGTCTGGTCTGGATGAATTATTCGTGAAAGTAGAGGAGCCAGCCTGTTTGCTAGAATTTTCGCAAATAGCTTTGTGTCCACATTTAACAAGGAGATCGGGCGGTAGCTCGCACATTGTGTTGGATCTTTCCCTGATTTAGGTATGACCGTAATGTGCGCTCTCAACGAGTCTGCATTAGGGTTCGGGGTTCCTGACGCCCTGGAGTTGAATGCTGACAGTAGGTGCGGGGATAATATTTCTTTAAGTTTTTTTATAATATACAAGGGGGAAACCATCTGGCCCAGGTGCCTTTCCTGTTTTGGACGAACCAATTGCATCAACTAGTTCTTGAATTAAAATTGGAGTTTCCAGTGCTGCTATCTCAGAGTCCTCCAACCTCGGCATTTTTGCTTCTCTGATATATTCTAAGATTTTCCTTTTTAGGGATGATTTTGGTGTTTGGGGATTATTTGTTTCTAAGTTATATAATGATTCATAAAATTTTTGGAACGTCTCAGCAATTTCTATCGAAGAGTGAAGTATGGAGCCCCGAGGATGTGCAGGAGATATTTTTGGTATAAAAGTTGTCGCCTGCTGCTGCCTGAGTGCTCTTGCTAACATCTTACTACACTTGTTCCCGTGTTCGTAAAAATGTCTACGGCATCTATTAAGAACCCCTTTTGCCTTACTATTCAGTAATTTCCGTAATTCATCCCGAACTTTGAATAGGGTACCCCCCAACTCCGCTGAGGGCATCTGCCTATGCCGTGTCTCCAAGTCTCTGAGTTGTGTTAGCAACCTGGTAACCTCCATTTCCCTTTCCCTCTTTCGTCTTGCCCCTTGCTGTATGAAAACCCCTCTGATGACACACTTATGAGCCTCCCAGACCGTTGTTGGAGTAGTGTCTCCAGTCCTGTTTACTGAAAAATATTCTGTCAGGGAATTCTGTACTATTTGCAGGCTTTCGGGGTCCTCCAACAGAGAAGTGTTCATTTTCCACTGCCACTGCTGTGGGATCGGAGACTGCAATACCACGGACACCGTACAGAGTGCGTGGTCAGAGAAAGTTATGCTATCTATCTGAGCTTGTGCGATCCTCTCAAGATCTTTATGTTGTACAAAAAAGTAGTCCAGTCTAGAATATACTCCATATGCATTTCAGTAGAATGAGTAATCCTTGTCAGATGGGTGCAGTAGCCTCCATGTGTCCACAAGCTGCTGCTCATGTAATATGCACCGCAGCTTGCGGAGAGCTGACCTGGGATGTACTGAAGCCCCTGATGAGGTGTCCTGAGCCGGGTTCAGAGCGATATTAAGATCCCCCCAAGATGAGTGTCCCCTCCGAAAAGTCTTCTATCCTTTCCAAAAAGCCCGACAGGGCATCAATTTGCCCTACATTAGGGAGGTATATGGATACCAGCGTATAGATATGTGTGGCGATCCTTCCCTTCACCATCAATAGTCTTCCTGTGTCATCACTGCGAGAGTCCATGAACTCCCAAGGGATTGAGCGCGAGATGAGGACGCTAGTTCCTCGGGACTTCGAGTCAGGTGAGAAGCTATGGTATCCCTCCGGGAACCAACGTGAAGTCAATTTGAACAATTTGCCTTTGCTCAAATGCGTTTCTTGCAGAAAAGCAATTTGGACCCCAGCTTTTTTTAATGTGTTTGACAGGATAGACTTCTTTCCCGGACTATGTAAGCCTTTTACATTTAACGTCCCACATTTCACCTCCGAGACCCCTGAATTATGCATGTTGAGCCCAAGACCGTTATTAACCCCCTACCAAGGAGAACGGGGTAAGGGAAAAAAGGTTGGGGACTAGGTGGATAAAAGAGGTTAAGAGTGCCGAAAAAAAGAGAGACGGCACAGTCTTTTAGAGAGAAAATCGGGTAGGTAGAAAAGAGCAGTAGAAAAGAATGAAATGAGCTGAAGAAGTGAGTTAGAAAAGGGATACAGAAAGTATTCGACAAGAAGGGAAAGTAAACAAACCAGCTGGCCTAAAAGAATGACCAGTAAATAACACACTATAAAATTTTACAGTCTCACGAAATTTGGAGACCTGGTGACCTCCAATCAGGAGAACCACCCTTGGGGTGCGTGGAAAACCAAGGATGACAGCTGAGCAAGCTATAGGCATTAATGACATTATCCTACTAGGCTAAAAACTCACATCTCACCCCCCGATCTGAGACCGAACGGTGATAGGCACAATTCTTAAACTTGTATGTCAAACTATCAACACAGTAACACAGTATTAAGGGACCCTGTGACTCCCCAAAAAGGAAGAAGAGGAGATGAGAGAGAGAGGAAAAAAAAAAAAAGGGGGGGGAGAGGGGAAACAGACCCCCCCCCCCCCCCCTGTCAGTGAGGAGAAAGACACAGATATAACCCACATCAGTGACCCATCATAATAGTGTTCTTCTCAAGTCCAATAATCCTACAGGGACTCCCAGATCTTCCTCCTCAACCCGCACCTCCCACCTCTGAATAAGGAACCACCTCCGATCTCGCATCATCAGTCTGGCTCCTCCCGGGAGAATTCTCCCATTGGCCTGGAATCCTTGGAGCTCCTCTGGGGTCTTGCAAATCCGCGCTTATTTCCTCTTTGTCTTTGGGGTAATCCATCGGATCTGTCCAGATGTAGCCAGTTAGGGATTGCTACTGCAGGGGTTTCAAGGAACTGGAAAAGACCCTCCGCCTCCTCCGGGCGTTTCAGCAGGTATTGGACCCCATTATGCCGGACTATAAGGTGAAATGGGTGTCCCCATCTGTATGACGCACCTTTTTCCTTGATTTTTTGCAGTAAAAGCATAAGTTGGCGTCTCATGTAGAGGGTTCTAGAAGAGACATCAGGAAAAAGCTTAACTTCAGACCCTTCATATGTGACAGACCCGTGGGTCCATGCATTTCGCAGTATGGCTTCTTTATCAGTATAATAGTGCAGTCTGCATAGGACATCTCTCGGCTGAGCATTATCCCCAGGGCCCTGGCGATATACTCTGTGGACTCTGTCAATCACAAAAGTGGTGTCATCAGCAGCTCCCATCACCTTGTTAAAGATTGAGGTTACAGTTTTAAGAAGAGCCGTAGCAGCGATCTTTTCTGAAATGCCTTTCAGGCGTATATTATTTCGCCTTCCCCTATTCTCTTGATCGTCTAACAGGATGATGACATTTTGCAGATGCGTTCTGGAGTTGGAGAGATCTTGCTCCAGTGTGTTAACTCTTTCAAATAGTGTAAATACATCCTTCTCCACTGCTATAGTGCGTGTATCAAGAGCCTCTATATCCCCTCTCACAATGGACAGAGCCCTCTCATGTGCCGCCTCCATTTTGGTGACTAAATTGTCCAGGTCATTTTTAGTGGGGAGTGCAGACAGCAATTGCAAAATACGGTCTGTGTCCACAATAGCACCCGCAGGGTTAACTCCATGTGCACTCTGGCTTCCAATTTTTTCCCCTGGCTGTTAGGGGGATGGTGACCATGAATCCCTGCAAGCCCCTGCTCCACCAAGGACACTCTGTTTTTATTGCCTCCAGGGTTAAGCCCATCCATGTCAGGACCACCGCTCTCTTCATTAACCTGACACCTCATGGTCTGCTGTGTGGATGGGACACTGCCGCTGCCATCTTCCTGTGTACTCTGCTTCTCAGATCCTGCTCCTGTACACTCCTGCACTGTCAGCGTCTGAGATATTATCAGGGACCTTGTTTCCATCTGCTCTGGACCAGTAACGCTCTGTTTCTGGCTCCCACGTTTTTCAGCACCTCTGCTGTCCTTTACAGCTGCAGCAGGTGCCTGCCTCATGACAACCGTCGCCATTACAGGAGCAGGCCTGGAGACTGGGGATAGTTTACCTACCTGGAACAGGCGATCCACCGCCGCTCTGCTACTTCTCAGGGCCGGGGGTCCGCTCTGTGGTCCTGTGCTCCTCTTCCCTGGCATATTTGGGTGTGCCAGGTGAGTTTAAAGCTATGTTTTGCCGCCTCAGCCTACAGAGCTTTCAGTATGTACTTCTGCCTGCCACCATGCTCAAGCCACGCCCCCCCCCTTCCGTCGTCCTTAAGTAAATCCGAAATAAAGCTCCTACTTCATATCCTCACAACGGCCAAATGTCTAATTTTGCTGTTCTGGAAGAGGGTGGCACCACCGTCTCTCTCAGATTTATATGCCCGGATAAAAGACGTTAGAACTATGGAAAGACTGACAGCACAGCTCCATAATACAATGGATGGGTTTACAGCGACCTGGTCCCTCTGGGACGCTCTTGGGGACACATACCAGATATGAGGCCGGGAAGGCTTCTACCGCAACTGGTATTTCTGTTTTACACACTGAGGGGGTATGTGAATGTACCATTGAGTCCCCTTTGGTCTGGCCCTGAATTCTCTCCTTTTTGAGTCTAGTGTGCGGTGGGAATCCACTCACCTTTCATTTGCCTTCTGATAAGTTTATTATACAGTCATGGCCAAAAGTTTTGAGAATGCTACAAATATTAATTTTTACAAAGTCTACTGCTTACGTTTTTCTAATGGCAATTTGCATATACTCCAGAATGTCATAAAGTGATCAGCTTAGCCAATATTGACTTTGCAAGTAATTGCTGTTAAGAAAATGAACGTTAACCCCCAAAACACATTTCAACATCATTGCATTCCTGCCTTAAAAGGAGCAGCTAACATTGTTTTAGTGATTGTTCCATTAACACAGGTGTGGGTGTTGATGAGGACAGAGCTGGCGATCAATCAGTCATGATTAAGTAAGAATGACACCACTGGACACTTTAACACTAGAACTACTGGACTCGTGACACCTATATAGAAATACATAGTGCGAAGTAGTCAAAATGACTACCTCAGTAGTTCTAGTGTTAAAAGGAGGCTGGTGTTTGGTATCATTGTTTCTCTTCAGTTAACCATGGTTATCTCTAAAGAAACACGTGCAGCCATCATTGCTCTGCACAGAAATGGCCTAACAGGGAAGAGTATCGCAGCTACAAAGATTGCACCTCAGTCAACAATCTATCGCATCATCAAGAACTTCAAGGAGAGAGCTTCCATTGTTGCCAAAAAGGCTCCAGGGTGCCCAAGAAAGACCAGCAAACGCCAGGACCGTGTCTTAAAACTGATCGGACTACCAACAGTGCCGAGCTAGCTCAGCAATGGCAGCAGGCTGGTGTGAGTGCTTCTGCATGCACTGTGAGGCGGAGACTCTTTGAGCAAGGCCTGGTTTCAAGGAGGGCAGCAAAGAAGCCACTTCTCTCCAGAAAAAAACATCAGGGACCGACTGATATTCTGCAAAAGGTACAGGGAGTGGACTGCTGAGGACTGGGGTAAAGTAATTTTCTCAGATGAATCCCCTTTTCGATTGTTTGGGACTGTTTTGTCTGGAAAACAGCTTATTAGGAGAAGAAGAGGTGAGCGCTACCACCAGTCTTGTCTCATGCCAACTGTTAAGCATCCTGAAACGATTCATGTGTGGGGTTGCTTCTCAGCCAAGGGAGTCGGCTCACTCACAGTCTTGCCTAAAAACACAGCCATGAATAAACAATGGTACCAGAATGTCCTCCAAGAGCAACTTCTCCCAACTGTCCAAGAGCAGTTTGGCGCCCAACAATGCCTTTTCCAGCATGATGGATCACCTTGCCAAAAAGCAAAGGTGATCACTAAATGGCTCCTGGAACAAAACATAGAGATTTTGGGTCCATGGCCTGGAAACTCCCCCGATCTTAATGCCATTGAGAACTTGTGGGTAATCATCAAGAGATGGGTGGACAAACAAAAACCAACAAATTCTGGCAAAATGCAAGCATTGCTTATGCAAGAATGGACAGCTATCAGTCAGGATTTGGTCCTGAAGTTGATTGAGAGCATGCCAGGGAGAATTGCAGAGGTCCTGAAGAAGAAGGGTCAACACTGCAAATATTGACTTGCTGCATTAATTCATTCTAACTGTCAATATAAGCTTTTGGTACTCATAATATGATTGCAATTATATTTCTGTATGTGATGTAAACATCAGACAAACACAATTGAAAACCAGAGGGCAAGAGATCATGTGAAAATATAATTTTGTTGTCATTCTCAAAACTTTTGGCCATGACTGTACACTGTATTTGATTGCATACTTGGGAAATGTTTCTGATACTTGCATACTTGTATTGTTTCTTTTGTTGTAAAACATGTTGAAAAAATCTTTTTTAAAATAAAACGTTGAAGAAAAAAACAAACCCCTTCATGTGTATGAGCAAGTAGGACCCCACTACTAAAGAATAAAATCACCTGGGGCTAATGGGAGAGGGGGGCACAGTCAGAGGACATGACTTCAGAATCTACACAAAAGAACTGATGGCACTCCCAACATACAGTCTAGTTAGTACCTAAATCAACCAAAAAAAAAAAAGTCCCAAAATGAAGGAAACATGAAAACGGTTCATGCTAAAAAATTATATATATTATATTAATTACATTTTTTTAGGTAAAAACCAGATCTAATGCTCCATAGAGGGACCCAAATAATTACCCACATGTTTACGCAGAAGTACTTAAAAAATGGGGGAATATAGGGAAAAAAATGGTACAAAAATTCTTAGAATAAATACCTCACATAAATATATACATACTTTAGTAATCAAAAGATTATCTAAATAATTACTTAATGTGAAATTACTCACAAATTACTAAATAAAATGCACTGTAAACATCTGGGTAATTATTTGGGTACCTCTCAGTAGCATTATATTTGTTTTTACCTAAAAAAAAAAAAATGTAATTAATAAAGTATATATAATTTTTAGCATGAACCGCTTTCTTGTTTCCATCATTTTGGGACTTTTTTTTGGTTGATTTATCATTGATTTCAGTGGCATGCATATATAAACTGGTAATAGAACAATAAATGGGACAATATATGCAATGAAAGCCAACTCCATCCTCAAGAAATATTTACCTTATAAAACTATGTGCACTGCAAGAAGAAAACAAAGCCTAAAGGATTTACTAATTTATAGTCACTATATAATATAATTATTATTATTATTGCGCCATTTATTCTATGGTGCTTTACTTGTGAAAATGGGTATAGATAAAACAGACAAGTACAATAATCATGAACAATACAAGGCACAGCCAGGTACAGAGGAGAGAGGACCCTGCCGCGAGGGCTCACATGCTATACCCCCCAAACCTCGATTATGTGACACAAAAGGACCACCGTGGGTTTCTTTTCTCTGCGTTAGTAGCAAGACATGTACATTCAAAAGCTAAAATCGTTAAAAAATGCGAGCAGGTCCAGAGTGAACAGAGTGAGGCATCATATAAGGTCTACGTCTAAGGCAGTGATATACCGTACTACGCAGAATGTCCGTAATACAGAATCTGATGTCAGAGTAAGAGAATTAGGAGCAAGAACCAGAGATCACATCAGAGATACTGAAAAGGGTAAAACAGCTCAAGAAGTTCCCAGTCTGAAGACGCTCCCCGGACACTTCAAGATCTTCCATCAGTCCAACTCCACCTTCCAAAAAGTCCGAGGAAATAAATTCTATGGTGATAAGAGGGGAGGAACATGGGAAGGAAATTGGCAGAGTAGGTAAGACACTGGATCTATAGACTGGGTTTAAAGGAACATTTTGGTGACAACGCAATTCTTTTTTGTACAGAGTATTTTATCAATGTTTTTTATTTGGAGAGTTATTATTATGTCTGTAAAGGTTTTTTCCTATTTTTTGGTAGTTTTTAATCTCTTATCTTTGGTTTTCAGTAAACATATCTGTCTGGCGCCACGGCCCCTAAAGATGATGTGGATGAAATACGTGGGGAAGCATTTTCACTGTCCTCATTGTATATATTCTATACATGATCAATACAGGTTTTTTATCTATTACGTATATATTTATTCACATTTATATAATATTTTTCCCTATGTTCTGCTCTTTTCTCGCTTTACATTGTGTCATTTTTCCCCTTTCTCTATTTAATCACCTCATGTGATTGCCCACACATATATTATACTCCATAATATTGATCTCCAAAATAGAAAGATGATTTTGGAAATGTGTTAAATTTATAAGCCTTATAACGACCTAATACGACATTTAGAAATATTGAGCAGATTAGGACAAAATTAGGTACCATAGCGATTACAAATATAATCTCCACCTCAAACAACATAGTATTAAAGAACAAGAGAACCAAGGGGTTAAAAGTAGATATAGCTACATAATAGCTTAATAATAATTCAAATCAATCCTTCTTGCAAAAATAGAAATTTTATTAAGGTCAGTTCTCACAGCAAGAGGTAAATACAATAATTTAAATACATTATGTAAAAATCAGGTGAACATGGGAAGTCCCTAGGAAAGGCCCCGATTGTGCAGCATGACAGGTCTGAACATGGTTTAATTAATCATCACACGTGGGTACGTTGTTAATAAAGCACAGTGGGGTTAATATATCCCAGTATATCAGCCATAATCACAGATGTTTTATTATTATTATTATTAACTAATAAGACTATGTAACCACACACAGTGCGTAAATAAAATCCCACAGAGATATAATAGTACATCAGTCACTCAGTTACCCTGTAACCATAAATCAATATAATCCGGAGGAAAGACCTCTAAGTCGCCAAGTGACCATAGGTTATATAGCTCACCCATGTCAGGTTGGATGTCCGGTGTAACGTGCCCCGACGCGCATGTTTCGTGTTTCTTCCTCGGGGGGCCGTGATATTTATAAATATATAGTGCCGCCATATAGTAGTTGTCCAGTAACTGGTAATAATCATCTCATGTGTCTGCTCTATTCGGCTTCGATGCAGGAAAAAATCCCACGTTACATTCCACACAAAAAACTTTCTAGAAAACAGGAAGCGGGGAAATTGTGCCAGAAGTGAGGAGAGAATAATGGGGGAAACGTGATCAAAAGTCACTGTAAGTAAGAGACCGGGATACACTGCTACCAAGATGTACAAATGTATAACACAGAGAGCGCCGGACCCCGGGACTGAGCTCAGGGCAGAGAAACCAGAGAGCACCAGACCCCCAAGACTGAGCTCAGGGCAGAGAAACTAGAGAGAGACGGACCCCGGGACTGAGCTCAGTGCAGAGAAACTAGAGAGCACCAGACCCTGGGACTGAGCGCAGTGCAGAGAAACTAGAGAGCGCCGGACCCCGGGACTGAGCTCAGGGCAGAGAAAAGAGAGCACCGGACCGCCGGGACTGAGCTCAGGGCAGAGAAACCAGAGAGCGCCGGACCCCGGGACTGAGCTCAGGGCAGAGAAACCAGAGAGCACCAGACCCCCAAGACTGAGCTCAGGGCAGAGAAACTAGAGAGAGACGGACCCCGGGACTGAGCTCAGTGCAGAGAAACTAGAGAGCACCAGACCCCGGGACTGAGCGCAGTGCACAGAAACCAGAGAGCGCCGGACCCCGGGACTGAGCTCAGGGCAGAGAAAAGAGAGCACCGGACCACCGGGACTGAGCTCAGGGCAGAGAAACCAGAGAGCACTGGACCCCCGGGACTGAGCTCAGGGCAGAGAAATCAGAGAGCGCCGGACCCCCGGGACTGAGCTCAGGACAGAGAAACCAGAGAGCACCGGACCCCCGGGACTGAGCTCAGGGCAGAGAAACGAGAGAGCACCGGACCCCCGGGACTGAGCTCAGGGCAGAGAAACCAGAGAGTGCCAGACCCCGGGACTGAGCTCAGGGCAGAGAAACCAGAGAGCGCCGGACCCCCGGGAGTGAGCTCAGGGCAGAGAAACCAGAGAGCGCCGGACCCCCGAGACTGAGCTCAGGGCAGAAAAACCAGAGAGTGCTGGACCCCTGGGACTGAGCTCAGGGCAGAGAAACCAGAGAGAGCCAGACCCCTGGACTGAGCTCAGGGCAGAGAAATGGGGCTGTAAGGCCGAAACTGGGTGTGACAAGAGGGAAATGTGACGCCCTGGACTAGCCAGGTAGTCACAGGTAGGCCCTTATACAAATACCTTCTCCTAAAAAGGTACCAGCAGCCAACCTTAAAACCCTGAGTCACCCCTCTCAGGTCCTGACGTTCACACCCAGGGGCGGGGCCAGGCGGTTGGCCATGCCCACCGAGGAGTTCGGATGGCCTGAGGCGGGAAAAACAGGCAGATTAGCGACAGCAGTGGAGGAGAGTGGTAGCAAGGAGGAGACGTCTGTCAGGGATCTGGGTTAGAGCCCGGATACCCTGTGGCCAGGAGGCAGACGGTGGTGGCCGCCTGCAGGAGCTGGGATTACAGCCGGTGGAACCGTAAGGTTTGGGACCGGGTAGTGGCCCGCCGGTATCGAACCGGGGAACCGATTGGAAACCGGAGCACCAGGAGGGGTACTCAGACCCAGTACGAGGCCCAGAAGCCACTGGACAGAGTCAAATTTACTGATTGGGGTCTGGACTTTAGGTCCTTTCCCACCCAAGACCCGACTAAAGACAACAGTCCAACCATAGGGATAGAAAGCCACCGCCCAGGCATCGAGATCCCACGGGCCAGCGTCTGCGGGCAAACGGGCTCTGCCGGCACACACAAAGCTGGGCAGCGGACTACCGTTGCTCAGGCATAGGAATCACCATTCTACTAAAAGTGAGGTGCAGGAGAAAGGCGAAAACCACCAATCTGAAAAGGGGAAAAGCGCAGCCGACTGCGGGCACCGTCCACTATCTTATTTGGTTTACCAGAGACTCCAGTGTGTCTGTAATAGTGAGTACAACAGTCCTCTCGGGTCGCGCTGCACCGCACCGACACGCCAGCACACATCGCCCCCCCCCCCCTCCTCAGCATCCTCGGGCCCATCACCCCCTACCCACGGAGGGGTCAACACCAAGCTGTGCAACACCGTCCCCGGGAACCTAGTCAACGGCAGCGGTGGTGCCCATCCATTCACCACAACCCGTGGGTGGCGTCACGAACTTAAACCCCAAAAACAACCATGGCCTCGGCCGTGGACCTCCCCACAGAACACCACCCCTCACGTAGCGCCAGCATCCCTTCAGAGCGACATGACCCCCCTGGGTCCGGGAGGAGCTCGAGCCACCCACAGACAAGCCCGCATCCGAGTGGCTCGGCAGGCGGCCGAGCCCTGGGGCGGTACAGAAACACAATAATATACATGAGACTCCGCTCCGTACACACACGGCTCCGCTCCGTGCACCTCGTACACCATACCTCCCAACCGTCCCGGATTCTGCGGGACTTGCACAATTTATCAGGGCTGTCCCGCACTCCCGCGGCTCACAGCTGATGTCCCGGCTCCTCCCCTCAGTGGAGTGAATAAATTATATTAAATTATCATCGGCTCTGGATTTTCGGGGCGGCCGGGACTTGAACTCGTGGAGCTGTGAGTTCATTGTTTCAAAGGCAGCAGCTTTACCACTGAGCTACTGCCTCTATTGAAAGCAATAGGAAGATTTTGTTATCTTGACCTATATACTGCAGGTGAGACACCAAAAGCAGATTATTCAGCTGCAAAGATGGATGGAGGGATGAATGGAGGGATAGAGGGAGGGATGGATGGATGATAGAGGGATGAATGGAGGGATAGAGGGAGGCATGAATGGAGGGATAGAGGCAGGGATGGATGGATGATAGAGGGATGAATGGAGGGATGAATAGAAGGATAGAGGGAGGGATGGATGGATGATAGAGGGATGAATGGAGGGATGAATGGAGGGATAGAAGGAGGGATGAATGGAGGGATAGAGGGATGAAAGGAGGGATAGAGGGAGGGATGGATGGATGATAGAGGGATGAATGGAGGGATAGAGGGAGGGATGAATGGAGGGATAGAAGGAGGGATGAATGGAGGGATGAATGGAGGGATAGAGGGAGGGATGGATGCATGGATGATAGAGGGATGAATGGAGGGATAGAAGGATGGATGGATGGATGATAGAGGGATGAATGGAGGGATGAATGGAGGGATGAATGGAGGGATGAATGGAGAGATAGAGGGAGGGATAGAGGGAGGGATGGATGGATGATAGTGGGATAGATGGATGATAGAGGGATGGATGATAGAGGGATATATAGATACACGACAGATAATAGATAGATAGAGATAGAATCATAGATAGATAGAGAGATAGAATCATAGATAGATAGAATCATAGATAGATAGAATCATATAAAGAATCATAGATAGAATCATACATAGAGAGATAGAATCATAGTTAGAATCATAGATAGATAGAATCATAGATAGATAGATAGATAGATAGATAGAGAGATAGAATCATAGATAGATAGAATCATAGATAGATAGATAGATAGATAGATAGAGGGATAGCGATAGATAGATAGATAGATAGATAGATAGATAGATAGATAAATACTGTATCTCAATGTTGGTGAAAGAGTCAGATTCATTTGTTCCCATAAAACTACTATAAAGAAATGAGGAAAAAAATACAAATACAATTTTTTTATTTTTTTTTTATCTTCACCACCTTGGATTCAAACCAGCAACGTTCAAAACTTGTGTCCAGCAGCCTCCTAGCTTTCCTAGCTGCTCTAGCTGTTGAGCCACTAGGATTGATGATGTCAGAGGGAGGATTTCACATAAATGAACCTACAATGCAGCCTCTTACACAGCAGATTACACAGGACACAGCTACATTGTACAGAGCAGCATCTCTATGTCCTGTATTATAGAGGGAGAGGAAAAGAGGATTTTTTTTCTTCTAATAAAGTTACTAAAAATAATAAAAAAAATAGAATAATGTAATTTTATTGCACTTTTTTTATAAAATAATAAACATCACAAATCAGCAAATAACATGGACATATTTGGTGTCCCTGTAATCGTAATGACCTGAACAACACAGCGATCAGATTATTTATGGGGATCGGTAAATGGCGGGAAAAAAAAGGCGCAATTTATTATTTTTCTTTATTAAAACCCATAAAAAATGTAATAAAAATGGATCACTGAGGCCGTGTTCACACATAGCGTAAATGCTGCATTTTTTCTGCAGGTGTCCGCGCGACGAGTGCAATAACAATGTTCTCTGATAATTGCGTGTTTGCGGTATTTTTTATACATTGTCCCCCTTTTTTGATACATGTTTGTTGCTGATGTGAATCCTGAAGCTTATAAAGAAAGAAACACCAAATCCGCACAGTTCAGCGGCGTCTTTCCACGCACCAGGAGCGGAGATTTCAGGACGTCTCATCCACTTTGCTTGGACAATTAGTCCGTGTTCACATGTAGTGTAAATGCTGCACTTTTTCTGCTGTTTCTTTGCACATTTATTCTGCTGTGTTTAATTGTCCAAGTAAAGTGTATGTGGTTCCATGAAAAGACGCCGCTGAATTCTGTGGTTTTCGGGGGGGAGGGGGGGGGTTTCTCTGGAGGTTTCTATGTGGAGCTTAAAAAAATGCAGGAAAAAGCTTCTCTGTACAATAAAAACACTTAAAAACGCAGATTCACATCTGAACCAAAAACACATTAAATAATGGAGAAAATGCAGCAAAAATGGAAAAAACAGAGAAGATAGTTATTGTGTAGTTTGGTGCAGACAATAACAAAAAGAAACAGAATTTATGCAGCGTGTGAACACGGATTTATAGGCACAAATAAGCATGTCATATAGTGACACAGAAATATAAAAAATTCTGACTGCTATAAATATGAATGAACAGTCCGGGGCATCTGCTGAATGACCCTTACTGCCAAATGGGTGTGGCTAGGGGTGTGGCTAGGGGCGTGGTCAAAATTTGTCCCTCTTTCCTTTCTTGAAAAGTTGGGAGGTATGGGCTCCACTCCGTACACCTCGTACACACACGGCTCCGCTCCGTACACCTCGTACACACGCGGCTCCGCTCCGTACACCTCGTACACACGCGGCTCCGCTCCGTACACCTCGTACACACACGGCTCTGCTCCGTACACCTCGTACACACGCGGCTCCGCTCCGTACACCTCGTACACACGCGGCTCCGCTCCGTACACCTCGTACACACGCGGCTCCGCTCCGTACACCTCGTACACACGCGGCTCCGCTCCGTACACCTCGTACACACGCGGCTCCGCTCCGTACACCTCATACACACGCGGCTCCGCTCCGTACACCTCATACACACGCGGCTCCGCTCCGTACACCTCGTACACACACGGCTCCTCTCCGTACACCTCGTACACACACGGCTCTGCTCCGTACACCTCGTACACACACGGCTCCGCTCCGTACACCTCGTACACACAAGGCTCTGCTCCGTACACCTCGTACACACACGGCTCCGCTCCGTACACCTCGTACACACAAGGCTCTGCTCCGTACACCTCGTACACACTTGGCTCTGCTCCGTACACCTCGTACACACACGGCTCCGCTCCGCACACCTCGTACACACAAGGCTCTGCTCCGTACACCTCGTACACACACGGCTCCGCTCCGTACACCTCGTACACACACGGCTCCGCTCCGCACACCTCGTACACACTCGGCTCTGCTACATCCACACTGTAAACCCCTCCTGACCCCACACATAACCTTCCCCTCATCCAGCACCATGACACCCAGCACAGCAGAGCCCTGCATACACTGAGGAGCTGATCATGTGACCCCTGACTCCTCCCCTCCATGTGACATCATCACAGGTCCTGGAAGCACAGAGCAACCATATATCTAGTGTGCGGCTCTGCAGGAGGAGGTGTGTGGAGATTCCCCATTACTGGGGCAGGGGGCATTAACCTCTTCAGCTCTGAGACTTTCTTGGAGTTTTTCTCTTGCTGATTTCTATGAATTGTGAGGTTTTTGTTCCTTTTCTTCTGATAGATACAGACGCCCCAACTATGAGAGGCCGGAAATGAGGAAACCCGTCTACCCTCAGTCCTCAGCCCCTTTCTGCCCTCGCTCCTCGGCCCCTTTCTGCTCCCACACAGTATAATGTTCCCCCAGAATGTTCTCATTATATGTTTCCCCTTATTCTCTCCAGTAATTGTATTATTACAGCGGATTGTTTATGATGTTACATCGTCATCTTCTCCCCATTCAGGTCCCTACAATATCGGATCCTCTCAGTGGAGATCTTCTATAGAAGAGAATTCTCCTGATTGCCCCGTGAAGGATGGATATGGACAGGGACAAGATGGCGGAGAGGATATTACACCTCACCCTAGAGATCCTCTTCCGGATTACTGGAGAGGTGAGATTCTGATGACGTCACATTACATCAATCTTATCTATGGGAATAACAGATGGACAGAACTGGAGAGGTGAGGACTCTGGAAATGTCTGGAGTGAGATTTCTTACTGTGTCTCTCCATAACCAGGATTACACAGTAGTGAAGAAGACCTCTAGTGAGCGCTGTCAGGCCCCTGTGTCTGAGGGATGGGGAAGACCCCTGAGCCCAATCACGGGGCCTCCACCTCACACCCCGATACATGAGGACATCAATGACCAGAAGATCCTAGAACTCACCTACAAGATGATTGAGCTGCTGACTGGAGAGGTGACACTGCTGGGAATGCTGGGACATTATACAGTAACGCTATGAAGGGATCGGGGGTGACGGTATCATTGTATGTGTCAGGTTCCTATAAGGTGTCAGGACGTCACCGTCTATTTCTCCATGGAGGAGTGGGAGTATTTAGAAGGACACAAAGATCTGTACAAGGACGTCATGATGTGTGTTCCCCAGCCCCTCACATCACCAGGTAATAGACAGGACTAAATACACACGGCCTATAATTATCTGTATGTAAGGAATGAATTCAGTCCCTGTATGTGTCTCCTCCAGGTCTATCCAGTAAGAGGACAGCACCAGAGAGATGTCCCCGTCCTCTTCTCCCACAGGACTGTAAACAAGAAGACCCCGATGTTCCTCAGGATCATCAGGTAGATGGAGAGAAGGTGCCATGAAATCTCCCTATGATGTATACACCGTGTGTAGAATTATTAGCCAAGTTGTTTTTTAGAGTTTTTTTTTATTATTGAGCAACAAGTATGTTCTCAATCAACCCAAAAGGATCATAAATATCAAAGCTTATCTTAGGAGGATATCTGTTTGTGCAGGTAACTATTACTGTTCAGAATTATTAGGCAACGTAATAAAAACCAAATATATTCCCATCTCACTTGTTTATTTTCACCAGGTAAACCAATATAACTGCACAAAATTTAGAAATAAACATTTCTGACATGCAAAAACAAATCCAAAAAAAATGAATGACCAATATAGCCACCTTTCTTTATGATGACACTCAACAGCCTACCATCCATAGATTCTGTCAGTTGCTTGATTTGTTTACGATCAACATTGCATGCAGCAGCCACCACAGCCTCCCAGACACTGTTCCGAGAGGTGTACTGTTTTCTGTCCCTGTAGATCTCACATTTTATGATGTACCACAGGTTCTCTATTGGGTTCAGATCAGGTGAAGTATGGGGGCCATGTCATTATTTTTTCATTTTTTAGACCTTTACTGGCCAGCCATGCTGTGGAGTAGTTGGATGCATGTGATGGAGCATTGTCCTGCAAGAAAATCATGTTTTTCTTGACCGATACCGACTTTTTCCTCTACCATCGCTTGAAGAAGTTGTCTTCCAGAAACTGGCAGTAGGTCTGGGAGTTGAGCTTCACTCCATCCTCAACCCGAAAAGGTCTCACAAGTTCATCTTTGATGATACCAGCCCATACCAGTACTCCACCTCCACCTTGCTGGCATCTGAGTCGGAGTGGAGCTCTCTGCCCTTTACTGATCCAGCCTCTGGCCCATCAAGAGTCACTCTCATGTCATCAGTCCATAAAAGCTTGGAAAAATCAGTCTTAAGATATTTCTTGGCCCAGTCTTGACGTTTTAGCTTATGTTTCTTGTTCAAAGGTGGTTGTTTTTCAGCCTTCCTTACCTTGGCCATATCTCTTTAGTAGGGCACACCTTGTGCTTTTTCATAACCCAGTAACGTTGCAGCTCTGAAATATGGCCAAACTGGTGGCAAATGGCATCTTGGCAGCTTCACGCTTGATTTTCCTCAATTTATGGGCAGTTATTTTGCGCCTTCTTTGTCCAACACACTTCTTGCGACCCTGTTGGCTATTTGCCATGAAACCCTTGATTGTTCGGTGATCACGCTTCAAATGTTTGGCAATTTCAAGACTGCTGCATCCCTCTGCAAGACATCTCACCATTTTGGACTTTTCAGAGCCCGTCAAATCTCTATTCTGACCCATTTTGCCAAAGGAAAGGAAGTTGTCTAATAATTAAGCACACCTTATATAGGGTGTTGATGTCATTACACCGCACCCCTCCTCATTACAGAGATGCACATCACCTGATTTACTTAATTGGTAGTTGGCTCTCAAGCCTATACAGCTTGGAGAAAGACAACATGTATAAAAGTATCAATTGATCAAAATGCTCATTTGCATAATAACTCTGGACACAGTGTAGACGTCTGTGAAGGTCTTGTGCTCAGTCTTGTTTTAGCCTCCAGTATTATATGTTTTATACTTGTGTAATGAGAGGGGTGGAGATGGCAGGATTAGAGCTGATCATAGCTGTGACTTCTCCATCTGTCTGTGACTTTTACAATATTTGTTTCAGGGTGAAGAGCTGACCCATATTAATACTACAGAGACATATGTGAGGGGTGATGAGCGGTGTAAAGAGGAGATTCCTACAGATAACCGCCCAGGTGAGTAGTGACCACTAAATGCAGAGAACTCACAGATTCTTCTCAGTCACCGGCTGTCGCTGCTTTATCAGCAGTGTAGTTCTATCAAATGGCCATCATTCTGCTGCTAGACCCCCATATGCCCCTCCAACCAAAACTGTCCCCATTATTTTGGGCATTGGACGCCCTTCTGTTAGAGTGAGATCTGTTTCAGCCAGATCGTACAAGTAGGCTCTATCTTATTGAGTCGCTCAGGGAAGGGGGTACTCAGTCCCGGGTGGTTGCAAATGTCACTTCGGGTGGCCGTTGCCCGGTCCCGTGCCCGGGGGACGCTTAATGAAATGGAAGGGGTTATTTACAAGGGATAATGAAGTTAATGTTCATGTGACGTCACCTGTGGGTTGTGGTTAAAGATAGGGAACCGCCGCTGCTAAATATGGGTACTCCCAGGGTTGGTGGTAATTGCAGCAGGGTATTAGGCCCTCTGCAGGTAGGGTCGTGCCTGGGAAATATATAGAAATAATGAAGACCACACAGAGTTGAATGAACAGTCTCTATTCACTCCGACCTCTGGGCCACTGGTTCAGGTCCCAGTAGTATCAGTGCCAATGTAGTGACCCAGGTTGCTCTGTCCCCGACACTTTCTGTTCTTTGGGTCCCTTAGCCTGAAGTGTTCGGGGCCCAACTGTCCCTTTTGGGGTATCAGTCTCCTTCTCCGTACGGCGGGCAGTGCGGACCCTGTGGGGAGGTAAGTGTCCAAACCCCGATCCTATGTTACTGCTGATGCCCCCGGATTACTTGGTTCGGTGAAATCCTTAGAGGTATTCCACCGTGCAGGTATTTATCAGACCGTATGGAACTGCATCTGATCTAGGGCCCTGTGCCCCGTGCATGCTCCAGTCCCACATATACTTGCCGTACCCGCCCTGGCGACCTCTCTCCCGTGACCCCGGGGTTACCGTTGCACGGACCCAGCTCGGACACGTCCGCACACCTCACTGTGTGCACTTGAACTTCTCTCTTTAACTGTCTGACCCCTCCCACTAAGCTGGCTAATCAGAGGACTCGTTCCTATCACCAGGCGACCATCCACTTATAGATTAACCCTGTGTGCCCAGTGTAGAGTGGGGAACTAGGATTTTGGTTGTGGTTTGGTGGTATCAGCACTAATACTCCTGGTCCTAGGAGGTAGGTCCTGCATCCCCTAGAGGATGCAGTTCTTTGTAGTGCCCTGAGTGGCTGAGGGGCGCTACATTCCCCCTTGGTTAAACACAGCACGTCCTCGGGCTTTAAGCAAAGTAGAGATTTATTGAATGGAAAAAAGTATAAGTTAATAATACAAAACAGTCTTCTCACGCAGGGGAGGCAATTTACTTGAACGTTGCAGCCATGAGCATTCCCCATCAACCCACTACCAAAAAAGGTCCCGGCCCCCAGAACCCTCTAAGGAGGCAGGTCACCAGTCCTTTTGGTGACCAGGTCTGGGCCACCTATATCCAAGACGTTTCCTCAAACCTTCCTCTCCTTGGTGGCGGTATCAGTGTCCTGATGGTAAAAGATGGATTACTCTGGAAGGCACACTCGGTGCAACTATTTACAGTACACAAGTTTGTGTTGGCTGCTGCCAGTCCTGCAGCCAAGGTCCATTTTTATCAAACATATCAAACATTATTAAAAGGGTGGTTCACCCATTTTTTTTATTTTCTATGAGTGTAACTTACCATTTTAGGTGTTTTCTTCATTGGCCTCTATTTGCACTTCTGACCCCCTGGTGCTGCGGCCGGTAGTATCCTCTTACGTCCCGTCAAGTTTCGGGCTCTCAAACTTGACGGTTACGTCAGAGGACACTGGCGCCACTCACATTGATTGACAGGGCTGTGGGCGGTGACTACTGCACGTTACAGCCCAGCATCGAGGGGAGGATCCGGAGGGCTCCAGTGTGGAGGGGTGAAGAGCGCGCCGCTTAGCATCCGTCAGATGTGGGAGGTACGGGGCGCCAGTGTAGAGTACAGGGGGGTTTCTTCAGCTGAAATCCCCCCTGTCACGCAAGTATGTGATCACAATATCTACCCGCTGTGCACTGCTCAGCTGTCAGGAGAGCCTGCGGTGTCGGCAGTGTGATCATGTGCTCCTAACAGCAGCACAGGTGACCGGACGCTGCATGGGACCAACTTGCTCCACTCTGTCACCTGCACAACAAGTCCCAGAGTGGAGACCGTTAGTGACATGTAGCATCCGGTCACCTGCACAACAAGTCCCAGAGTGGAGACCGTTAGTGACATGTAGCATCCGGTCACCAGCACAACAAGTCCCAGAGTGGAGACAGTTGGTGACATGCTCTGCTCTGACACATAGTGTGCTATATGTCACTATCTTGCTTCACTCTGGGACTTGTTGTGCAGGTGACCGGATACTACATACAGTTAGGTCCAGAAATATTTGGACAGTGACACAAGTTTTGTTATTTTAGCTGTTTACAAAAACATGTTCAGAAATACAATTATATATATAATATGGGCTGAAAGTGCACACTCCCAGCTGCAATATGAGAGTTTTCACATCCAAATCGGAGAAAGGGTTTAGGAATCATAGCTCTGTAATGCATAGCCTCCTCTTTTTAAAGGGACCAAAAGTAATTGGACAAGGGACTCTAAGGGCTGCAATTAACTCTGAAGGCGTCTCCCTCGTTAACCTGTAATCAATGAAGTAGTTAAAAGGTCTGGGGTTGATTACAGGTGTGTGGTTTTGCATTTGGAAGTTGTTGCTGTGACCAGACAACATGCGGTCTAAGGAACTCTCAATTGAGGTGAAGCAGAACATCCTGAGGCTGAAAAATAAGAAAAAATCCATCAGAGAGATAGCAGACATGCTTGGAGTAGCAAAATCAACAGTCGGGTACATTCTGAGAAAAAAGGAATTGACTGGTGAGCTTGGGAACTCAAAAAGGCCTGGGCATCCACGGATGACAACAGTGGTGGATGATCGCCGCATACTTTCTTTGGTGAAGAAGAACCCGTTCACAACATCAACTGAAGTCCAGAACACTCTCAGTGAAGTAGGTGTATCTGTCTCTAAGTCAACAGTAAAGAGAAGACTCCATGAAAGTAAATACAAAGGGTTTACATCTAGATGCAAACCATTCATCAATTCCAAAAATAGACAGGCCAGAGTTAAATTTGCTGAAAAACACCTCATGAAGCCAGCTCAGTTCTGGAAAAGTATTCTATGGACAGATGAGACAAAGATCAACCTGTACCAGAATGATGGGAAGAAAAAAGTTTGGAGAAGAAAGGGAACGGCACATGATCCAAGGCACACCACATCCTCTGTAAAACATGGTGGAGGCAACGTGATGGCATGGGCATGCATGGCTTTCAATGGCACTGGGTCACTTGTGTTTATTGATGACATAACAGCAGACAAGAGTAGCCGGATGAATTCTGAAGTGTACCGGGATATACTTTCAGCCCAGATTCAGCCAAATGCCGCAAAGTTGATCGGACGGCGCTTCATAGTACAGATGGACAATGACCCCAAGCATACAGCCAAAGCTACCCAGGAGTTCATGAGTGCAAAAAAGTGGAACATTCTGCAATGGCCAAGTCAATCACCAGATCTTAACCCAATTGAGCATGCATTTCACTTGCTCAAATCCAGACTTAAGACGGAAAGACCCACAAACAAGCAAGACCTGAAGGCTGCGGCTGTAAAGGCCTGGCAAAGCATTAAGAAGGAGGAAACCCAGCGTTTGGTGATGTCCATGGGTTCCAGACTTAAGGCAGTGATTGCCTCCAAAGGATTCGCAACAAAATATTGAAAATAAAAATATTTTGTTTGGGTTTGGTTTATTTGTCCAATTACTTTTGACCTCCTAAAATGTGGAGTGTTTGTAAAGAAATGTGTACAATTCCTACAATTTCTATCAGATATTTTTGTTCAAACCTTCAAATTAAACGTTACAATCTGCACTTGAATTCTGTTGTAGAGGTTTCATTTCAAATCCAATGTGGTGGCATGCAGAGCCCAACTCGCGAAAATTGTGTCACTGTCCAAATATTTCTGGACCTAACTGTATATTGCTTAGAAATATATACTGAAATATATACTATGAAATAGATCAGAAAGACCAAATGATAAAAGCTCTATTACCATGATTGGGCAGTGCACACAGGAAGGAGGGGAGGGAACAGTTTTGGTGGAGATCTGAGTGGGTGTGAGATAGATTGCTAGTTACTGCAAAGGATTATGGAAGTTGTAGTAACTGAACCCAGGAAGCCTGGAGAGCGATAAACTCCATCAGAGCTGGAGCCAGAAATGAGGATGTGCTGCTAGAGCACGATAAAAGGTAATATTGCTAAAATAGCATAATAGATGTGTGGAGAGGCCCATATTAGCAAGATTTGTGAGGAAAAAAAAAATCAGTTTTGGTAACTGGACAACTTCTTTAATTTGCAGCAAATCAGGTAACTTCTTCAGGGATTATGCAGGCAATTTTTTTTCAACATTTTTCAAAACATCACTTATCATTTTCAAGGCATTATATACCATTATTTACATTTATGAATTGCATATTTCTCTTAGAACTCTTACTCTCTGTATCTGAGTGGGGGTTGACCAAAATTGCTACGGGTTGATCTATGTATCTCTGGTCTCTCATCTAACCCCTGTTGTGTTCTGATGTATGTTGTTAGTGTCTCACTACTGTTTGTAGGTGTACTTGGCAATTGTCTACGTGTTCTTCGTAGGCCTGCAAGTGTATGGTCTGAGGGTTCTTCTTGAACTGCTTCTTCCACAGGTTGTGGGAATGTTATGACTGGTACAATGACTGCTCCATTGTACTGGGGCCAATTCTCTGGAAAGTCTCCCAAGACAGTATGAATCACTTTTTCTTTCTTCTCTTCAACTTGAGGTTGACTTGGCACTTCTTCTCTTGGTTTCAGTAGTTCTGAACATTTTTTTTTAAGAGGTCACGTGAGACAGTTGACTTTTTCCGTGATCTTCACTGATTAGACAGGTTTTCTGATTAAGTTTGAAGGTAGCACAACATAAGGTTCCTCTTCCCAGTGGTCATCTAATTTATGAATTCTCCTTTTTCTCTTGAGAACTGTTTCTCCGGGCGTAAAAGGATTAGCACATGCCTTCTTTTTGAAGTCTTTTTCTTGTTTTGCTTGACTGCAGTTTAAGTTTGCTCTACATAATATTATATTCTTTTATATTGAGCTTGATGGTTAGTGTCCCAATCTTCATCTGGTGATCTATTTTCTGGCATTTCAACCTCCATTTCGAGATCCACTGGTAGTCTTCCAGGTCTCGCTCTCATGAGATCTGCAGGAGTGCACTTTGTAGAACTTACTGAAATGTTGTTATACATATCTACCAGATCAGGCAATTTCTCCGGACACAGATTTCTCTCTTCAAGTGGTAGGGTCTGCAACAGGTTGATAACGAGGTGGTTCATCTTCTCACAGATTCCATTTGTTTGAGCATGGTAAGGTGTAGTACGTATCTTATTACATCCATATAAGCCACAGAATTCCCTGAAGATTTCAGCTTCAAAGGCGGGTCCTCTGTCTGTCAACACCTGTTCTGGGTAACCGTGAGGTCTGCAGAAATGAGCTTGGAAGGCTTTAGCTGCAGTGCTGGCTGTTAAGTCCTTGACAGGTACCACCACCAGGAATCTGGAGTAGTGATCCACCATTGTTAGAGCATAGGTGTAACCTGTTCGACTGGGTGTCAGCTTGACGTGATCCAGAGCAACAATTTCCAAAGGCTGCTTAGTAACGATGGATTGTAGTGGTGCCTTTTGACAGTTACCATCCTGTCTTCTCAGGTACAAGGACCAAAATTTCTGCACCATTCTTCTATGGTGGCTCTCATCTCAACCCAATAGAACCGGTCACGTAGTAAGGCTTCCAGTTTCTTCCAGCCAAAATGTCCTGCTTGATCATGGTACGCTTCTAGGACTACTGGCACATGGCTTTTTGGTATTATTATTTGACAAACCCTCTCATGTGTGTTAGGGTTAGTGAGGCTTCAGCACAGCTTCCCTCGATGAAGATACAGTCGACCCCTGTCTTTAAACAATTTCCGAGTCTCTCGTGGGGCTCCTGGACCCAAATGTGAGTTTGGTTGCACTATCAGCTCTTTGATCAATTTGACTGCAGGATCATTGTCTTGTACCTCTTTCCATCTGTGATGGGGTAATGGATCTAATGTTGTTTCTTGACGCATACTGTAGGGCTGATGGTCTCCCAAGTTAGGGCGATGGAAGGCTGGCAACTCAATCTATTCTAGTTCATCTACCCCTTCATCAGACTGGTGAGGCTTTCTGGATAACGCATCTGCGTTGGCATTCTTGCAACCAGCTCTATATTTGATGACGAAGTCATAGTTCACCAGTCTTGCCACCCAGCGTTGTTCTAGCGCACCCAGCTTTTCCGTATCCAGATGGGTCAGAGGATTGTTGTCAGTGTACACAGTGAATTTTGCAGCTGGCAGGTAATGTTTGAACCTCTCAGTTACTGCATAAAACCTTAGTCTTAACAACTTTTGTGTAAAATTATTTACTTTTATTATCGATATCAAAATTACATACATAAACAATTACTTAAAATTAAGAGATAGGAAAGAAAGAAGAGGGGAAGGGTACTTTCCCTGTTCTTTCACTTCTTATACCACGGGGGTTGGCGTCCTAGTCACAGTGACGCCCCCGTTCCACGATGACTCAGCTCCTATACTGTACCCTCCCTGGTTCTAATTCAAGTGCACTAACTTAAGGAGTGTAATATCCCAAAGCGATAACACCACAGAGAGAAAAGGTGCACAGTCCAAGGTGACGAATTTGTCTGTTTGTAGATAAAAAACAAAAAATTGCTGTCCAAGAATCGACCAAATGGACAGCAATTCTTTGTTTTTGTTTTTTATCTACAAACAGACAAATTAGTCACCTCGGACTGTGCACCTTTTCTCTCTGTGGTGTTATCGCTTTGGGATATTACACTCCTTGAAGTTAGTGCACTTGAATTAGAACCAGAGAGGGTACAGCATAGGGGCTGATTCATCGTGGAACTGGGGCGTCATTGCGACTAGGACGCCAACCCCCTGTGGTATAGGAAGGGAAAGGACAGGGAAAGTACCCCTTCCCGCTTCTTTATTTCCTATGCCTTAATTTTAAGTAATTGTTTATGTATGTATGTAATTTGATATTGATAATAAAAGTAAATAATTTTACACAAAAGTAGTTAAAACTAAGGTTTTATGCTAATATCTACTTTAAGTATCTTAGATTGGGATATAATTGAACCTCTCAGTTACTGCCCAGACTAATGCAAGGAACTCCAGCTTGAAGGAGCTATAGTTTTCGGGGTTCCTCTCAGTAGGGTGGAGCTTCCGGCTGGCGTAGGCAATCACTCTTTCTTTGCCGCTTTGTACTTGGGATAGTACAGCTCCCAGTCCCACATTACTGGCATCCGTGTACAGCACAAAGGGAAGGTGGTAATCTGGATACACCAGAATCTCATCTGTAAGTGCCAACTTCATCTGTATGAAGGAGTTTTCTTCTCCTTCATCCCATGTGAATGGAGGACCAAAATTCTTGCCCTTCTTGGTTTGTTGGTTTGTTCCACCAGGAGCTCTTGTAAGGGGGCTGCCATCTTGGTGTAGCCTGCGATAAACCTCCTGTAGTATCCCACAAGGCCTAAGAACTGACGTACCTCTTTGACAGTGGTGGGCCTAGGCCAATGCTTGATAGCAGTGTCCTTATCCATATCTGGTGCTACACCATCTGCACTGACCACATGTCCCAGGTACTGAACCTTGGGTTTCAGCAGATGACATTTGGAGAGCTTCATCTTCATCCCATACTTCGAAAGGGCTTTGAATACCTCTGCTAGGTGTTCTAGATGAGCTTCATAAGTCTTGGAGTATACAATCACATCATCCAAGTAGAGCAGGACGGTTTCGAAGTTGCGGTGGCCCCAAACAACACTCCATGAGCCTCTGGAATGTTCCTGGTGCGTTGCACAGTCCAAATGGCATGCTGTTGAATTTGCACAGACCCATGGGGGTAGCAAAGGCAGTCTTCTCCTTATTCTCCTCAGCAACTGAGACTTGCCAGTAGCCACTGGTTAGATCTAGGGTAGAGAAATAGTTAGCAGCCTTCAATGCGGCCAGCGACTCCTCAATACGGGGTAATGGATAAGCATCCTTATGAATGATCTTGTTGATCTGCCTGTGGTCCACGCACATCCTCATGGTGCCGTCTTTCTTAACCAGAACGAGTAGAGCTGCCCAGGGGCTGCAACTATCTCGAATGACCCCTGCCTCCTTCATGTTCCTCAACATTTCTTTGGCACATTGAAAGTGTGTGGGTGGTATAGGCCTATATCTCTCTTTGATGAGTGGATGGTTGCCTTGTGGGTATGTGATGTTGTACCCCTTTTATCCTCCAAAAGTCTAGTGGATGTTTGCCGAAGACCTGCTCATACTCTTGTACTACTCGGTAGACTACTTGTTTCTGATGTGAGGGTGTAGAGTCAGTACCTACATGCAGTTCTTGGCACCAACCCCCTAGCTGATTTTGGGTACTGTGATTTTCTGTCTGCTGGTGAGGTTGTGGGTTCAGCTGCCTGGATGGACTCCTCAGTGACAGTGAATAATTTAGCAACAGTAGCATATCTGGGCAATTTGGTCTCCTCATCCCTGTAATTCAACACTCGCACGGGCACTCTCCCATTGCGGACATCAACTACCCCTCTAGCTGTCAAGACCGTGGGCCAGTGCTCAGAGTGTAGTGGCTCTACAACTGCCTGGTAGTCCTGTCCGCTAAGGCCTATGGCCGCCCGACACCATATCATCATTTCACTTCTCGGGGGTATCACAATACGACCAGCATCAATCACCCGTACACTGCCAATCTCCCCATCAGACAAGTTTACCTGTTGCCTCTGCAGGAGGGCTCGGATTTTTCGCTTCAGGACCCTCTGCTGCCCAGCACCTGCAGTTTCAGCAATCTGTTGGAGCAAAAACAACAATTCTCCCAAGCAGTTTTCAATGACATTTGTCCCCAGACTCATTTTAGGGTTTTTATCACTAGCATCCTTTTCTACAATAATCAGTCCTTGTTTTTCCAGCTCCACTCGTCCCACCTTTATGGTCACCTCATTAAACCCAATCTGAGTCACTGGTGAACCGTTGACAGCATAGATGGTAAGGCCTTCATGGGGCCGGGTGAGTTCAGCATCTGACCAGAACCTCTTATACAGCACATATGGTTGTAACCTGCGAGCCGATGTCCAACAATGCAGAAGTAGGAATCCCACCTAAGGTGATGGATATGATGGGTCGTCCTCCTACATACCGGTCACGCCAATCAGTTTGGCCTTGTTGTCTTATTCCTGGGGATTGTCCCTTGGCCCCAGGGATCGCCTGTTTAAAGGACACTTTCTGGCGAGATGGCCGACTTTCTGGCACTTGCGGCAGATGGGTTGTCCAGATGCACTGTAGCGATCTCTGCTCCTCCCTCGAAGCGGTGGGGTTCTCCTTCCTCGCATCCAAGGGACATCCTCTGGGCAGTCAGCTAGATGAATCTTCTCCGCCTGCTTGACCTCGGGCTGGAGCTGCATCACCTCTAGGATTCTGGCCACATCTTTGCTCAGCTGCTGCACTTGGGAACACAGATCACTGGGAGCACATGGAGGCACCACCTGAGGTATAGCCTTTGCCACAATTAAAGAAGGGGGCTGCGGGGTAGAGTCATTGGCCTCAGGGGGTTGCAAAGCTTTGATGGCCCGGTCTTTAAGAACAACAAAGTTCACATTTGAATGTTCCAGGGCCCACAGCCACAGCTGCTTGCAATCCTCCACTGACTGTAAACCCTGCAAGAATTGCTCGATGATCATTTTATTTTCTTCTGGGTCACTGATGGGGTCTACAAGTTTTAGGGTCCGCAGCGCTGCCTGCAACCTCAAGGCATAATCTCTGATATTGTCCTGAGGGAGCTGTTTAGTTATAGAATCCCATGCGGTGCTCTGCCTCCGTGCGGGTTTCAAAAGCAATTTGGAGTTTTTCAAATAGTATTTATTGAGCCTCAGTCTGTATCCGACCAGGTCTCCACTTCCAGCTCTGCCGCACCTGTTAACTGTCCCAGTACAGATGCTCCTTGTTTACCAGTCATGGCATACATGTCCAACATAGTACAGATTTTCTTTTTAAATCCTAGCAAAGCGTCTGGTTTGCCATCATACTGGGGCATCCAGGCTGCGCCGGGTACATACGGTAAGATGATCGGCATTATCGGGCTGGCAGCGGGTGCTGCTGCTTGTGCCACCGGAGCTGTCCCGCTGCATTCCCATCTCCTTGCGCTGCCGTGGAAGGTGCAACCACACTCCCATTATCCGGTGCCGACATTTTTTCGTTTCCCCCTTGGTTATCTCTCACGACTCTCGCGGGAACTGGGCGCTCTGGGAGCTCCCGGGTCAGGTTACTGCCGACTTCCGCCTGCGCTAACAGGACTAGTGGGCGGGACTTGTGCTCGTGCGCTTTTGTATTTTCATGCTCTTTTGCCACAGTGATGGCGCAGCCAGTTTAATCAAAGATCGCGACAGTCAGTTTTGCACAAACAGTCCATTAAATGTAATCGTTAAGGCACACGTCACCTGGATTAACGGTTCTTGTAGGATCCTGTTCGTGACGCCAAGTTAAGCTGAGTCGCCCAGGGAAGGGGGTTCTCGGTCACGGGCGGTTGCAAATGGGAATGTCACTTCGGGTGGCCGTTGCCCAGTCCCCTGCCCTGGGGACGCTTAATGAAATGGAAGGGGCTATTTACAAGGGATAATGAAGTTAATGTTCATGTGACGCCACCTGTGGGTTGTGGTTAAAAATAGGGAACCGCCGCTGCTAAATATGGGTACTCCCAGGGTTGGTGGTAATTGCAGCAAGGGTATTAGGCCCTCCGCAGGTAGGGCTGTGCCTGGGAAATATATAGGTGCAATAATGAAGACCACACAGAGTTGAATGAACAGTGTCTACTCACTCCGACCTCTGGTCCACTGGTTCAGGTCCCAGGAGTATCAGTGCCAATGTAGTGACCCAGATTGCTCTGTCCCCGGCACTCTCTGTTTTTTGGGTCCCTTAGCCTGAAGAATTTGGGGCCCGACTGTCCCTTTTGGAGTATCAGTCTCCTCCGTATGGCGGGCAGTGCGTACCCTGTGGGGAGGTAAATGTCCAAACCCTGATCCTATGTTACTGCTGATGCCCCCGGATTACTTGGTATAGTGAAATCCTTAGAGGTATTCCACCATGCAGGTATTTATCAGACCATATGGAACTGTTTCTGATCTAGGGCCCTGTGCCCCGTGCGTGCCCCGGTCCCAGCGGTACTTGTCGTACCCGCCCTGGCGACCTGTCTCCTGTGCCCCCGGGGTCACCGTTGCACGGAACCAGCTCGGACACGTCCACACACCTCACTGTGTGCACTTGAACTTCTCTCTCTAACTGTCTGACCCCTCCCACTAGGCTGGCTAATCAGAGGACTCGTTCCTATCTCCAGGCGACCATCCCCTTACAGATTAACCCTCTGTACCCAGTGTGGAGTGGGAAATTAAGATTTTGGTTGTGCTTTGGTGGTATCGGCACTAAAACTCCAGGTCCCAGAGGGTAGGTCCTAGAGCATGCAGTTCCTTGTAGTGCCCTGAGTGGCTCAGGGGCGCTACACTATCCTCTACAGATTAGAGATCTGAGCAATTAGGGGTCTATATAATCTAATTTAAAAGTCAAATGACAGCGTCCATGAATGTGCAGACAACTTAGAAAATCATGAGAAGAAAAATCTAATGTGTATGGTGGAACCCTAAGAGAAAGCGGAGGGTAATGATGCTGGTGACGTCCTAGATTCTTAGTTTGGTGCCGTGTTCGCCAGTTGAATAAAGATTAATTACTCTCAGTGGGGAAAACTAAATAATCTTGTAGTTGATGAAGAGAGCTAAGTAGTCTGGGAAGCTTGCTTTGTAACATCATTTATTTCTTTGTCGCTCCATTGGGAGACCCAGACAATCGGGTGTATAGCTTCTGCCTCCGGAGGCCACACAAAGTATTACACTTTAAAAAGTGTAACCCCTCCCCTCTGCTATACACCCTCCCGTGCATCACGGGCTCATCAGTTTTATGCTTTGTGTTGAAGGAGGCACACATGCACTCATGCTCCCATTTTAGTCAGCAGCAGTTGCTGATTTTATCGGATGGAAGAAAAGAGGGCCCCTCACAGGGCCCCCGGCATGCTCCCTTCTCACCCCACTGAGTCGGCGGTGTTGTTAAGGTTGAGGTACCCATTGCGGGTACACAGGCAGGAGCCACATGCCGTTTTCCTTCCCCATCCCTTAGGGGCTCTGGGAGAAGTGGGATCCTATCCGGTCATCCAGGCACTGGGACCGGGCTCCCTCCGCAGCCCCTGAGGGAATCTGACGGACAGGAGACTGAGTATCATCAGGGACAGGGCCCTGCATCTACAGGTACTCTGTGTCCCCTTGGGGACGGTGCATAGAGCACCTGGACCTCAGACGCTGCAGCGACTGCAGTGATTGGTATGACGCCGGGACTACCGCGCCGACCGCGCCTGCTTGCCGGCCGCGGTTTTAACTTTAGTCCCCGGCTTTTGCGGCCTAGTGCCTTAAACTCCCGCCCCCGGCCCTGCCAGTCAGGGGGTAGGGCGGGACGGTCGGTCGGACGCCGACAGTGAGGGCTGGAGCACACTTGGCTGTCCTCCGCCCCCCTCACTATTCACTCTATGGCACAGATCCCCGCACAGGTACTCAGTGTCCCCTTAGGGACGGTGCATGGAGCACCTTGGATTTAGACTTGGCAGCGATTGCGGGGTTGGTACGGGACTACCGCGCCGACCGTGCCTGCTGGCCGGCCGCGGTTTTCAACTTTAGCCCCCGGCTTTTGCGGCCTAGTGCCTTAAACTCCCGCCCCCGGACCTGCCAGTCAGGGGGAAGGGCGGGACGGCCGGGCTGACGCCGACAGTGAGGGCTGGAGCAGACTGGGCTGTCCTCCGCCCCCCTCACTAATCACTCTACGGCACAGATCCCCGCACAGGTACTCAGTGTCCCCTCGGGGACGGTGCATGGAGCACCTTGGCCTCAGACTTGGCGGCGACTGCGGGGGTAGTACGGGACTACCGCGCCGACCGCGCCTGCTGGCCGGCCGAGGTTTTGAACTTTAGCCCCCGGCTTTTGCGGCCTAGTGCCTTAAACTCCCGCCCCCGGACCTGCCAGTCAGGGGGAGGGGCGGGACGGTCGGTCTGACGCCGACAGTGAGGGCTGGAGCACACTTGGCTGTCCTCCGCCCCCCTCACTTTTCACTCCGGGACTCCAGATTCCCGCACTTTTGGGGTTACGCCCACGGCCCCCTCTTCCCCAGTAAACGCCGACAGCCATGTTTTTAAGCAGCACACACTGCTTGAGCGGTCGGTAAGCCAGGTGGCTTCTTCCCATCGGGCTGGGCCACCTAGAGTGCTGAACTCTATATATATATATATATATATATATATATAATATATATATATATATATATATATATATATATATATATATATATATATATTAAATTAATATTGTATGCATCTTCACAGTTCGGCGGTACATACTCAGTGATCACTGTGAGCATTGCTCGGGCCATGTGGCACTCGCTCAGCGGAGCCTGGGGCACTGGTTGGACTCGGCCCGGGTAGAACCGCCGGCGTCCCCTGTCCAGACGGCAGGGACAGAGTTTGCAGCTTTTGCTGAAAAACTCTCTGAGTCACTTTCACAATCCAGGGCTCAGTCAATGGACATATGGTCTTCTAAGATACTAGAAGCTTGCAGCCCAGACCGGCCCCTTACACAGGCCCTGGGCACTGCGGGATCGCTCACAGGCCCCGCTCGGTCCGCGACGCAGCGGGCTCCTGGGGGGACCTCTAGTTATTACGTGGGGGACTCCGGCACGGACTGCAGTCCCAGACCGGCTAAGCGGGCTTGCTTAGAATCTTCCCCGACTTCATCAAGAGTCTCAGCTTGAGGACTCTCTAGAGGATGAGGCGGAGGTCGCAGCCCAGGACTCTGTCCGGACGTGGCTCTCAATGCTTCAGAGATGCTGTCCAGAAGCACAGGGCTTTCCCGGACAAGCGTTTTACTAAACGCATTAATAACACACGTTATCCCTTCCCCTCTGACGTGGTTAAGGGTTGGGCTCAGTGTTCCAAGGTGGCCCTCCAGTCTCTAGACGGGCGGCTAGATCCGTAGTAGCAGTGTCTGATGGTCCGTTGCCCCAGCCTTTGCAGCAGTGTGGGCACTCCAGGCTATCTCAGCTGCTCTGTCTGAGATTAATGCGGTCATACTCTGCTCTGCAATTAGCGTCTTCGACGTCCCAGGCGTCGGTATTTTCATCCTACGCCATGAATGCTGTCCTGGACTCGGCTTGCCGTACAGCGGTAGCATCCGCCAATCCGGTGGCAGTCCGCAGGGCCATGTGGCTACGAGAATGGAAGGCAGTCTCTGCTTCCAAGAAGCTCTTGTCCGGTTTGCCATTTTCTGGCGACCGATTGTTTGGCGCACAATTGGATGAATCGATTGAGCATTCCAAAGGAATGGACTCGTGCTTACCCAGCCCATACCAAAGAGACCTTAGCACCCTCAGCTAGGTCCCCATCTCATCGTCCAACAGGCTACAGAAGAGCCAGAGAAACTCTTCTGCATGGCGGTCCAGGTCAGGGGAGCGGTCTCCACATGTCCAAGACCGTTGGATGAGAGACATTCTGTCTCACGGTTACAGGATAGAGCTCAGTTCTCGTCCTCCGATTCGTTTCTTCACAACATCTCCGCCCTCCGAGCGAGCTGATGCACGTTTTCAGGCGGTGAACACTCTGAAGGCAGGAGGATTTGCGTTACTCGTTCCCCTTCAAGAACGTAGTCGCGGTTTTTACTCCAACTTGTTCGTGGTACCAAGAAAGGACGGATCATTCCGCCCCGTTCTGGACTTCACACTGCTCAACAGACATGTGAGAACCTGACGGTTCCGGATAGAATCTCTCCGCTTTGTCATCGCCTCGATGGCACAAGGAGACTTCCTAGCATCAATCGACATCAGGGATGCTTATCTCCATGTGCCGATTGCACCAGAGCATCAACGTTTCCTGCGTTTCACCATCGGGGACGAACACCTTCAGTTCGGGGCACTGCCTTCAGCATGGAAACAGCCCCACGGGTCTTCACCAAGGTCATGGCAGCAGTGGTGGCGGTCCTACACTCTCAGGGCCACTCGGTGATCACTTACCTAGACGATCTTCTAGTCAAGACACCCTCCTGGGTGGCATGTCAACACAACCTGACCATTGCTCTGGAGACTCTCCAGGGGTTCGGGTGGATCATCAAATTTCTAAGGTCAAAACTGACACCGACCCAATCACTGACTTACCTCGGGATGGAGTTTCATACTCTCTCAGCGATAGTGAAGCTTCCGCTGCATAATCAGCGTTCACTACAGACAGGGGTGCACTCTCTCCTTCGGGCCCAGTCACACCCCTTGAGGCGCCTCATGCACTTTCTAAGGAAGATGGTGGCAAAAAGGGAGGCAGTTCCCTTGCGCAATTTCGTCTGCGTCCGCTTCTATCGGACACCACAAATGGGACAGGAGGTCGACGTCCCTAGACAAGAACGTCTCTCTTCTTTCCACTTCCTGGGCGAAGGGAAAATCCTTCCGGCCCCCAGCCGGGGCTGTGGTCACAATTGGACGCGAGTCGGTCAGGGTGGGGAGCGGTCTTCCTCCACCACTCGGCTCAGAGAGCCTGGACTCCGACAGAGTCCTCCCTTCAGATCAATGTTCTGGATAAGGGCAGTGTATCTAGCCCTAAAGGCGTTCCAGCGGTGGCTGGAGGGCAGGCAGATCCGAATTCAGTTGGACATCGCCACGGCGGTTGCGTGCATCAACCACCAGGGCGGCACACGCAGTCGTCAAGCCTTCCGAGAAGTTCGGCGGATTCTGCTGTGGGCGGAAGCCACAGCCTACACCATCTCCGCAGTTCACATCCCGGGCGTAGAAAACTGGGAAGCAGATTTTCTCAGTCGCCAGGGCATGGACGCAGGGGAATGGTCTCTTCACCCGGACGTGTTTCTAGAGATCTGTTGCCGCTGGGGAACGCCGGATGTCGATCTAATGGCGTCTCGGCACAACAACAAAGTCCCGGCATACATGGCTCGGTCCACGGATCACAGAGCTCTAGCGGCAGACGCGCTACTTCAGGACTGGTCGCAGTTTCGACTGCCTTATGTATTTCCTCCTCTGGCACTACTGCCCAGAGTGTTACGCAAGATCAGGTCAGACTGTCGCCGCGCCATCCTCGTCGCCCAGACTGGCCGAGGTGATCGTGGTACCCGGATCTGTGGCACCTCACGGTGGGTCAACCGTGGGCACTCCCAGACCGACCAGACTTGCTGTCTCAAGGGCCATTTTTCCTTCTGAATTCTGCGGCCCTAAACCTGACTGTGTGGCCATTGAGTCCTGGCTCCTAGCGTCATCAGGGATACCTCCAGACGTCATTGCCATCATGAGACAGGCCAGGAAACCAACGTCCGCCAAGATCTATCACAGGACTTGGAGGATCTTCTTATCCTGGTGCTCTGACTCAGGGTTTACTCCCTGGCCGTTTGCCTTGCCCACTTTTCTTCTTTCCTTCAATCTGGAATGGACAAGGGCTTGTCTCTCGGCTCTCTCAAGGGACAAGTATCGGCGCTTTCCGTGTTTTTTCAAAAGCGTCTAGCCAGGCTTCCGCAGGTCCGCACGTTCCTGCAGGGGGTTGGCCACATAGTCCCACCTTACAAGCGTCCATTAGCACCCTCAGATCTTATCAGGGTGCTGACGACTCTTCAGAAGTCACTTTTCGAGCCGATGCGGGATCTCTCTATCTCGCCTTTCGCAAAAGGTAGCCTTCCTAGTGGCAGTCACATCACTCAAAAGAGTGTCTGAGCTAGCAGCGCTGTCAGGCAAAGCCCCCTTCCTGGTGTCTCACCAGGATAAGGTAGTTCTACGTCCGGTCCCGGACTTTCTCCCTAAGGTATCCCCGTTTCATCTCAATCAGGATATCTTCTTACTCTCTTTGGGTCCGCATCCAGTTCACCAATGTGAAAAGGATTTGCATTTATTAGATCTGGTGAGAGCACTCCGGCTCTACATTTCTCGCACGGCGCCCCTGCGCCGGCCCGATGCGCTCTTGTCTTTATCGCGGGCCAGAGTAAGGGATTTCAGGTTTTCAAGTCAACCTTGGCTCGGTGGATCAAGGAACCGATTCTTGAAGCCTACCGTTCTTTTGGGCTTCCGATTCCTGCAGGGCTGAAAGCCCATTCTACCAGAGCCGTCGGTGCTTCCTGGGCATTGCGACACCAGTCTACGGCTCAGCAGGTGTGTCAGGCGGCTACCTGGTCGAGTCGGCACACTTTCACGAAACACTATCAGGTGCATGCCGATGATTCGGCAGATGCCAGCCTAGGTAGGCGACTCCTTCAGGCGGCAGTTGCCCACCTGTAAGAGGGGGCCATTTTTCGGCTCTTTTTATCGAGGTATTCTTTTACCCACCCAGGGATTGCTTTTGGACATCCCAATTGTCTGGGTCTCCCAATGGAGCGACAAAGAAGAAGGGAATTTTGTTTACTTACCGTAAATTCCTTTTCTTCTAGCTCCTATTGGGAGACCCAGCACCCGCCCCTGTTCCCTTCGGGCTGTTGTTCTTTTGTGTACACATGTTGTGCATGTTGAATTGTTCTTTTGGGTCATGGTTTCATTTCTCCGAACATCCTTCGGATTGAATTTACCTTAGACCAATTTATAAGTTTCCTCCTTCCTGCTTTGGCACCAAAACTGATGAGCCCGTGATGCACGGGAGGGTGTATAGCAGAGGGGAGGGGTTACACTTTTTAAAGTGTAATACTTTGTGTGGCCTCCGGAGGCAGAAGCTATACACCCGATTGTCTGGGTCTCCCAATAGGAGCTAGAAGAAAAGGAATTTACGGTAAGTAAACAAAATTCCCTTCTTTATTTTTACTCACCATTAAAAGGTATCATAAGTAGAGATGAGTGAGTCTGAACTTTAAAGTTCAAGGTCCTTATCGGACACCTTGTGTCCAGTGCTGAACCCAGAACGCGGACTTTTTACTGTACATCCAGTTCCTATTCGAGTTTCTCACCTGAGTAAAGCTTCTTGAAAGGTTTCAGAGCAACCAATCAGCAAGCTTTTAGGCTTTGGGCACTTTCAGAGCCATCAAAGCCATGCCAATTATTGGCATGGCTGTGATTGGTCGATGCACACCGTGACTCAGCGTCTTTAAAGGACGGTTCACAGGCCGCGCTGCCGTTTTGCCTTCACTAGAATAGGGAGAGCACGCTGTTGTAGTGAGGGACAGTGATAGGTGCAGTTACTAAAATAATCTATTACATTGTAGGGAAAGGCGCTGTAGGAGTGAGGGACAGTGATGGGTGCCTACAATTCACAATCAAATACAGCGCTGCATCACGCAGCTTTACATAGCGGTGACAAACAGCAGCATACAGGCTTTGTTATAATCATTCTCTGTAAACAGGCCGTGTAATAATCTTAAGTTGTTCTTCTCATTCTTTGGCACACAGACATATAATAGGGGACGTGGCCGTGGTGGTGCTGCTGGTTTTGTAGCCGCTTCAGAGCGAGGATGTGGTAGATGTGTGCCTGCTACACTCCAAACTGAAACACCTTCCTCTGGTGCACACAGACCACAGGCTGGTCTTCGTCACTCTTAGGCCCAAGTACCACTGCACGAATGGTGAGGCCAGAACATGTTGAAGCAGTTTTAGATCATATGGCTACAAATGACTTTTGTTCCTTTGCATTGTCTTCCTCCTCGTCCACAAATGAAAGCTCAGAGTCGTCTCGTAAGTTCCATGTGTGACGGGGTATGTGACAGAGCAGTAAGGGACGCCAGGCCGAGGAACAATCCAAAGGGCTTTATTGGAACCAAAAAGATAAAGTACCAAACATGAATATAAATCCTTAAAGTCTGCAAGGAGTCCACTACAAAACAACAGATCCGGGGCCGCCTCCCGGTAATCTAAAGCCAGGGAAAATATGGCAATGGTCCTTATATGAGTTCCTTGAGTCCAACAGGGTGATTAATAAAACACAATCCCACGTGGCCACTGATCTCCAATCTGTAACAGTCCATACACAGGCACTAGGATCTAGCCTCAGCTACATATTGGAGTACTTATCCAGCCGAGATCCAACTAACTGACTAACATGGGTCTCATTGTTCTCCTCTCCTGGGATCAGCCCCTTAGGTGGGCAGAGGGGCACACCTCCCCTGGACATTTGATACTTGTAGCTCCTAGGTATAAAGAAGTTTCTAGAATACAGTCTCCAGGGATGGTGTATTAGGGAAGCCCCCTGCAGAGGAGAACAAAGACAGCCAAGCAACCTACATGACCATATATGGTATAGAGCACATGAATACAGGTCGGGGTTGAGGATGGACACATCATGAATACAGGGCGGGGGTTGGGGAGGGACACATCATCCTAAAAGAACAGTTCTATGCTAAGTGCCCTACTGAGATCCGGAAATGTGTGCGTGAGAGGAGACCAGAGACAGTGTAACAAGCTGCTGCTCTAGCTGATGAGGTGCTCACTATCAAGCCCCAGTGGAAGAAGCTGCTAGTGGAGGGAGAAAAAATGACCAGCACCCCAACACCGGAGGTTCCTTGTCCTTCAGTACCCAATGTCCCTCGACCTCCTAGGTCACCACCACATGTGAATACCCGTGTGAATGTGCCTCCAGTTGCTCCTACCACATTTTTTGGAATGCGATGAGGAAAGAAAGTGGAAGAGCGAAGATGTTATAGCTGTGGGCATCCCGGGCATCTGCAGGCCACATGCCCATCTATCCAGTGGAGTCATCCTTCAAATCGACAACTACCTCCAGCACCTAAACATCCATATCAGTCACCAAGTTCTCCTACCTACTTCTCTAGAATGAAAACTGGAAGGAGTGAGATGCAGTGCAGATGTTATCGATGTGGGCAGCCTGGCCATCTACAAGACACTTGCCCGGCTGGTCAACTGAGGAATGATACTGCTCCAAATCGACCTGTTAACTATCTACAGCCAAGTACAATGAGGGAAGAGGTGTCACCCCTTCAAGTTGACTTCCTAATGACTTAGACACCCATGTTCAACCACTAGGTGTTTACAGCTCCAAGTTCTTCTTATCACCCAAGAAAGCACTTACAGGAGGTTGTACTAGATGGACATCTGTGATCTGTGCACGAAAGAATAAAGACCTAAATTATTAATACATTCTGATGTGGTGACAGCGCGGACGAACTCCCGGTTTCCTTTAACACGATATCCCTACCCTGCACACACATGTGGCAGAACCAATCTGTTGTTCACTCAGTACTGGCATAAGTGGTAAGGTCCACGTTACTACAGATACTTGGACCAGTAAGCACAGGCAGAAACAGTATATCTTTTTAACTGCACACTGGGTAAACGTAGTGGCAGCTGGGCATAAGGCATTCAAGCACATATCCTACCACCATCTCGGATCGCTGGATGTTGGTCAGTCAGTGTTGCTTTCTCCTCCTACTTCGCTTCCTCCAACTCCTTATCCGGTCAGAGTAAGATGTGCACCACCAACTTTAGCTCAGCCAGGGGTAAACGACAGCAGGCTGTTTTTAAGCTCATCTGCCTGGGGGACAAACCTCACACCGCACAGGAGCTGTGGGCAGTCATAAAAGAACAAGTAGATGAGTGGCTGGCAACTGTGGTCCTACAACCCGGCCTGGTGGTGTGCGACATTGGCTGAAATCTCTTTGCAGCTCTGGGCCTAGGCGACTTCACTCATACCTTGCCGGGCCTATGTGCTGAATTTGGTAGTGCAGAGCTTCCCAAAATTACCCACATATGTCAGAGCTTCTGCTGAAAGTGTGGATAGTATGTAGGCACTTTCGGTGTTTTCACCCTGATGCTGCTCGCCTGTCTGCACTGCAAAGTCATTTCAGCCTTCCCACTCACTGCTGCATATGTGATTTAGCAACAAGGTGGAACTCCACCTTGCATATGGTGGAAAGACTGTGAGCAGAAAATGATCCGTATTACAGCACTGTGCAGGAGTGTTGGATCTCAGGCAATTTTGGCTGTGAGGGTCAACCGAGTAAAGAAGCTGTTTTACGGGTCTTTTTAAAATAGCTTTTCTGGAGGAGGGAATCTGGAAATTTTAAACTGCAATACACCTGCAACTAATGGCAGATTGTTGTTGCCTTTAGGCAGTGTGGCTAACGTGAGCAGATTTTTCCTGCAGTGTTTGACAAGTTGCCCTTACTGTTATCAGTACTGATTACTGGGTGTCCACCCTTCTGGATACCCGCTACTATGTCAAGGTGCCATGGTTACTTCCATCACTGAAGCATTGCCGAGTCCCATCTTCATCACAGCCACAGTATTACCAAACCCAAAAATTGGAAACAGAGTGTTATTCCATTTTTCAAAGCTGTCATATTCAGACAGAGCAGCCTACTTTGAACAATGTTTTCGAAATACATGCTTTGCATTCCCGGGATAGACACTGATCAGCATGGATGAGCCACTTCAAGTGTAAATAGCTGGGACAGGCAGTAGCAAATCTAGCTGTCGTACCTACGGCTCCATCCCAAATTCAACTATGATCTTTTTAAATACAGCAACTAGACTGTCCACCACTAAAACAGAAAATTGGCTCCTGTGTGGGAACTGTTCATACAGACAGTCTAAGAATTGGTGCCCTGGTGAAAGTGCTGAGTTGGCACCTGAGGAGCACGAACATCTTTTGTCAACGTCAACCCCTTGAAAAGAAGCAAAGCAGTGGGAACATCAAGTCAGGTACCTGTCACTTCTAGTTTTTGAGCACTCTGGATGGGTGTCCAGGGAAGAATAGAGGTAACAGGATAAGGGCTCCTGAACTGACCCTCAGGCTAAGGGGGCCATAGCTATCTCTAATCCAAGAATTTCCTCTGAAGGTGAGGATGTCTGGACCGTCACCCTGACCCTGCTCCTAACCAGCCCTGAGCTAGTACCCCCTCTCCCACCACCGAAGGGGAGAACTGGCATCAGAGTGGTTGCCCCACAGAAAATGGACATACAAGGAAAAATCAAAACTCAGTCACACTGTACCCTAACACAGCGGTATAAGACAAAAATGGTAAAGGGGAAAACCAAAGCAGTGATCAAAATACAAGACAAAGAATAACTTCACAACAGCAAGCATACAGCAAAATGTGCATGAGCAGCTGCAAATGACACCCTCTCTGCAGAACTTGATAATAGTGATGTGTCGGTCGCGAACGATTCGACACAAAGATCCGGCTCCCTGCTGTGACTGACAGGAGCCGGATCCCCAGTGAGAGCCACTAAAATCTCTAAACGGCTCTTTTCGCTGCTGAAACCCCGCCCACCTGTGGCTAAACCCCACCCACTCAACAATATAATTGGTTCCTTGTAAGTGGGCGGGATTTCATCAGCGTTACTATAATCTTAAATATGTGTTCACCTGGGGTTCACCTGGGGTGAACACATATTTAATAGGGAGCCAAGAAAGATCCGAATGAGCCGGCTCTTTTTGATGAGCGGAGCCATGGGAACCGGATCACCAAAAAGAGCCGGACTGCACATCACTACTTGATAGAATGGATTCTATCAACTGCAAGGAAGAGGTGGCTGATATAAGGAGGAGGGGAGTGGCCACAAAAGGCTGCAGCTGAGCTCCAAACTTACAGCAAGGGAAAAGGACATTAACCCTTGATGCGCCAACAGAAAGCAAAATACATTTTATATTATTCTCCAGAGTAGGGAGAGAGAGTTCAAATGGTAAAACCGCCACAAATCACTCCTCAGCGAGAAATAATCATGACAAGGGGGTTCCAAGGCTCATCTCTGTTTTAATTGGGTGCTGTGTGGTGGATCTTGAGCAATCTTGGCGGTGAGAGTTAGGCTGGTTTAACATCAGCGTTTTCTTGCCTAACGGCAAAAAAATCGCAAACCACATATGACCGTATCCTGCCCTGATTTAAATGCATTTTCAATGGAATTGCAGTAAGATGCGGTTGGGTGTGGCAGACACCAGATCCGTTGTTTAGCGTTTTTTACCTAGATTCCAAAACGCAACATGTTGCGTTTTTGACCTTGGTCAAAAAACTGCATCTGAACAAATTCTGCAGCTTGCGGCTGGAGCTGTAATGTATCTGAATGGGTGCCGGAGTCCGCTTTTAAAATGCGGTTGCATCCATCACGAACGGATCCAGTTTGCTTTACAGTGCATGCTCTGAAGCTGAAGATGCATGGTGTGAACAGAGTCTCAGCTGATCGCTCATAAAAGCCAGCCACTGGCTGATCAGCTGATCGTTCATAAAAGCCGTCCGCCAGCTGATCAGCCGGTGGCCGGCTTTGATGAGCGATCAGCTGATCAGCCAGCGGCCGGCTTGTATGAGCGATCTGCTCTCTCTTCTCTGTCTCTCTCTTCTCTCTCTCTCTCTCTCTCTCTCTCAAGACCAGGATCGTGGAGGGGTGAGAGGGGGTAATAAAAATGGAGTCTCTAAGTGTGTCTGTGTTATGGGAGCTGTCTGATTATAAAGACCAAAGGGATATCAGACAGTCAGGGTCCGCCGTGCAAAGTATCTGCTGCAGACTATGGCAGAGGATAAGGGGTCTCTTGTACTACGGAAGCAGTACTGACACTGATACGTCTCAGTGACACTAGAGCCAATCACGGCGTGTACTGTTAAAGTCACAGCGACTACCGTATTCAGCATTAACGTAAAAGGGATAGGTTAATGAGTGAGGAAGAGTATATAAGTGTGCCGCTGTGAATAGTAGTAGCACAAGTGCAGAGTTAAATACCTCTGTTAAACTCACAGAGGCATATAGTTAGGAAATAAAGCAATTCCTCCCTTATTCGGAGGGTGTGTGGGACGGTCTCTGTTAATGATCACAGAGACTAAAGCAGTGAGTGTGAAATGGCACCAACCTAGGTCCGTTTCTCTAGCGGTGCCAGGAGACGGACAGCAGCGTAAGCCGCACAAAGCTCCTACCTGCGTTCGCTCCCCTAGTGTGCGAGGATACGAACAACTGCCAGACGCAGTATAAGGAATGTTACCCTAGCGGCAACGTCCACCTATGAGTAGAATCATAAGCCCAGCCGGACCATGTGCCTCAGGCACCTGCCTATGTCCGCTCCACTAAGATGTAAGGATACGGACCGCAGCCGAAGCTGTAAGGTACAAGAACGCTACCCTGCAGGTAGCGCTCACCTAGCATAGACAGAGAGATGCCTAGAGGGACGTGCATAGAGCGTCTACTCTCATGCATGAACCAAGAGGACTGAGCGCCGAGCAGCATGCGTCAGGGTATTATATAGACTCTGTGCCTCATCCAAGATGGAGGACACCAGAGCCAATCCGCTGTAAGAATGACAGCAATGACGTCACGCTAGCCTATCACCGAGCAAGGCGTCACAAGCACATGACCAGCGACCAATCGGCTTAGGAGGTGTCAGAGACATGTGACCTCGTGTCAGTGATGATGTCACTTGCACATGTGCAATGGCTCCAAGATAGGACTTAGTTTCCAGCGCTCGCACATGTGCAGTAGCAAGAAATCCAAACATAGTCTCCAGTGACACAGCAACCGTAACAGTCTGTGTATTTATTTCTAATAAAGTATTTTTTCTCTGTGTTGTGTTTTTTTTAACCCTTTATTGGAGATTCTTAATGTCTGGGTCAAACTTGGCCTGACATTAAGAATCTCTGGCTTAATATCAGCCAGTAAAACAAAGCAGGTATTAACCCCTTATTACCAGGGCCGCTGGAAGAGTTTGATACAGCGCCAGAAGATGGCGCTTCTATGAACAAGCCTGTTGTGAATGTTAGTTATGTCTTGGCTGCTGGGGGGCTCCCTCTGGTGGCCAGGAAGGTTTTGGACAGAGACCAGGTGGGTTGTGCAGTGGGTGTTTCCTTTCCTAATTCTCTGCTTATTTAAGTCCTGGTCTGATTGCAGGGTGTTGCCGGATATCAGTTGTACTTTGTATTTTCAGCCTGCTTAATCCTGCTCTACACCACATCTTCCCCAGATAAGTGCTTGCTCTTTATTTATTGTCTGGTTCTTTTGTTTATCTGGGTTTGTCATTTGTTGTGGTTGGTTTCAGTTTATTTCCTTCCAGGGATTTTCCCCCTCAGTGGATTGTTGAGGAACTCCCTGCAGTTCTGTGTGGAGTATAGCTCCTTTGGGTCCATGTGTTTATGGCTTGTTGAATGTGTTATAATTCTTGTTTTCTGTTCATTGGTATGACAAGGGCACCTGGTATAGGACGGAGTTCAGATCGAGCGATCTGAGGGCCTTTTTGTACTATCAGGAAGTTGGTATTTTGTAGGGTTTTTCTCTGGCTACCATCAGTCCCTTTCCTGTCCTTTCCTATTTTAGTCAGCGGGGGCCTCACCTTTTGCTAATCCTGTCATCTACCTGTGTATTGTGTTTTTCCTATATCACCGCAGTCTTTTAATGTGGGGGGCTTGCTATTCTTGTCTATTTTCTGAGGCAGAGAGATATTCATCTTTCCTACCTTTAGGATCGTTAGTTCTCCGGCTGGGTTCACGGTGCACAGGATGTTAGTTCACCCCTCAGCTACTTCTAGTTGTGTTGGTTAGTGAGGGGATGGCGGCCAGATTAGTTGCCAAGGCTCTTGTCACCTTTTTGCCAGTGATGTGTGGTGATCTTCCATGGTTCCGGATCATAACACAAGCCATTTCCTGGGGTGGCTGTAGACTGCAATTCACAGGGGGGGGGCAGAGAGCTTGGGCCAGCCTGCGCTGGGATTCCAATCCCCAGCTGCCTCGTTGTACCTGGCTGGACACAAAAATTGGGCGAAGCTCACGTCGTGTTTTTTGTTTTTTTTTTTTAATTATTTCATGAAATAATTAAAAAAAAGGGGCTTCCCTATATTTTTGGTTCCCAGCCGGGTACAAATAGGCAGCTTGGGGTTGGGGGCAGCCCGTACCTGCCTGCTGTACCTGACTGGCATACAAAAAATATGGCGAAGCCCACCTTTTTTTTTTTTTTTTACCCCTAACTCTAGGGTTATGTGTTTTGTTTTTTGTTTTGTTTTTTTAAATGCATGGGCAAAATTGACATGGGCTTTGCCCATCGAGCACCCGAGCATTTTACTGCTCACTCATCCCTACTCCTGACCACACAGCCAGCAGAACAAGTAATCAGATCAGCTGACTCCAGTGTCGGCCGATTTCTTGTTCTGTGTAACACTGCATCCATCACAGAGTGTGCTGGCTGTGAGGTCAGCTGAGCTCAGCCGGCACTGGAGTCAGCTGATCTGAACTCAGCTGACCTCACAGCCTGCACACTCTGTGATGGATGCAGCTGACACAGAACAAGTATTCAGCCGACACTGGAGTCAGCTGAATCTGATTACTTGTTCTGCTGGCTATGAGGTCAGGATTTCAGATCAGCTGACTCCAGAGTCGGCCGAACTCAGCTGATCTCAAAGCCCGCACACGCTGGATGCAGCGATACACAGAACAAATATCGGCCGACGCTGGAGTCAGCTGATCGGAACTCAGCTGAACTCCTGACCACACAGCCAGCACACGTGACCGGCAGCAGTGCATTCACAGCGTGTGTAGGCTGTCACATCAGGAGTTCAGCTGACTCCCGATCAGATGACTCCAGTGCCGACCGATAAATTCTGTGTCCCGCTGCATCCAGGATCCAGTAAATAACAATTGCGGTTGCAAGCATTGGACATTCCATCTGCAGGATCCGGTGATATGTGTTTTGCATTTTTTTGCCACTAGGCAAAAAAACTCTGATGTGAAACCAGCCTTAACCTGGTAAAAGGCAGTTTAGGGGCCTTTTTTATTTTTTTACAATTTGGGGGTCTGTGGTGGAACTCTATCAGTCTTGGCTCTGTGGGGAGCTGGGAATACAGGCTACATCGGGCAAATTTGTTAAACTTCTTGCTCTGTGGGGGAAGTCTGGAAATCTCAGGTGTGTGGGGCAACTAAAGAGGCTCTGAGGCCTAGGTATGACAGTTACACTCTGTAGTTAAACTGGCTGTGTGGGTAAACTGGGAATACGGGCTCTGTAAGGTGAACTGGGTTTACTGGCTCTGTAAGATGAACTGGGAATACTGTCTCTATAAGGTGAACTGGGAATATGGGCTCTGTAAGGTGAACTGGGAATACGGGCTCTGTAAGGGCCTTTTTTAAATTGTTGGTCTTTGGAGAATCTCTCAAATTCATCTCTGTGGGGTCACTGTTAACATTTTTAGGTTTTGTATTTACTTGCTCTGTAACCATAGTTGCTGTGGTCACATAAGCGCTTTAAGTCACTTACCTATCCACATTTCTTTGTAGGGAAATTGTCCTGCTCTTGCCTGCATTTAGGTTCCTTTTGCAGTCCTCTAGCTCTCACTATAACCATTTTACAGCCCAGAACTTCGACTTCCCATTGACTTGTATGGGGTTCATTGTTAGGGTCAAGTTTCGCTGCCAAACCCCAATTGTTGTTTTATTTTTTAGTCCGAATATCCATGGGTTCTCTCATCACTAATAATAACTACAAGATTCTTATTGTTTCTCCCACTGAGAGCAATTAATCCATCTTCCTAGAATCTTGGCATCTTATTGATGGATCTTCCTTCTCTCCCTTCTACTGAATGTGCTGATAGGGGCGTTTTTATCCAAAGTTCAGCACAGGGTAACTGTAACATATCAGGGAGGTTAGAATTATCCTACAGTGGTTACATGGAGACCGGGCATTTTGTTTGGCGTGGATGGATGGATGCAGCAGCTTGTACCATTACTCTGTGACAATGGGTGTCGCGGTTGGGGGCCGGCATGGCAGCTTGGGATAATAGCAGCAGTGTATGAGGAGAACACTAAAACACAAACCTAAATCAGCAGCAGCGGGACCTGAGAACTAGCAACGCATCTGACTCCTTGCCCAGGCACCTTCCTTAAGTACCTTTTAACCTCACAGCTGACTTGAGAGGCACTTCCAGGTTAGGGTATGCTGGCCCTTTAAGAAAAGGGTTGTGGCCGTGCGCGCGCCCTTCAGGAAGAACCAGGAAGCCTGTGAGGTGCACACAGGCTCTGGCAAACAGCAGCATTGATTGGGGAAGAGAGAGCCCACAGCAGGATGTCTGGTCAGGTGAGGGAACTGATGTCCCTGTTGAGGGAGTGGGGCAGGACAGCGTGGGGACCCGTTTTGGGCGTTAACTTACTTTACATGATAACAACTTTGTAATGCGTAATCTGACCCCAGTGTTTGAGATTTTTTTTTCTCTGTGGCATATTCTACTTTATCTTAGTTGTAAAGTTAGGTTGTTTTATTTTGCATTTATTTATTTATTGATTTATTTTTTTTAAAAAAAACCTGAATTCGCCAAAAATGTAAAAGAATTAGAAGTGATCAAACATTGCATTTGGACGCTGTTAATACAAATAGTGATACCACAACATATAGTCAGTAAATAGCATTTACCATATTCTTCTTTAGTCTAAATGACTATTTTGACTCTACAGAAGCAATATCTCTTTATAATCAAGAGTCTTTCAGCTACAACCATTGTGGAAACGTCTATTTTTCCACTGATGGAGAAGCAGTTTGGTATAATTTTGGCCTACAAAATATTATTTGATGGCTTATTATTCCAATATACGGGAGGCAAAATGAACAAAGAGGATTGAACATCATGGTCCACTAGTTCCTGCTCTGAGGTCTACTGTTAGATTGTAAACGCTTTTTGTTTTAGAAAATTTTAGGCTCGTGGGAGAATCACCCAGGAGGGGAGTAACTAAGTGACTACCTCATCTTCACTAGAGCCTCTGATGACGAGGATAGGTTTGTGCTGGAAGATAGCAGTCTGATGCTACTCCAGGGAGTCCAGGTACTGCAACAGCTGGCCCTAGGGGTTTGGGATAGAATACTGACAGTCACTGCAGGTCTGGAAGGCACAGCTGGCATAGATAGATGCGGGAGGTACGGTAGGCACAGCAGAGACTAGGATAAAGACAAGTGTTTGCACACACAGCATAACACTCAGGAAATGGAAATGTACCACCCCTGCAGCAGTTGGACTGCTCGGATCCGGGGTGCTGTGGCTTGAGGGTTCAGTGGCCACTCTAATAAGGGGGGATATATTTACAAGGGAGAGTTCGTGGCGCCACCCGTGGTTCTCGGTAAGGGGAGTACCGCCGCTGCCGATGGGAGTACCTGGGGCTGATGGAGCGGGACAGCCATATGGTGATCCCTCCACGGGTAGGGTAGGCCACAGGGTTCTGAAGGATTGGTGGATGGCACGGTGTAGGTGATGTGGGCAGGCAGGGACCCGGGGAGGGCAGTGTACTCACTCAGACTGTGAAGATGTTGGTGCAATGATTAAGCAGACTCTGACACAGAAGTAAACCAAGTCTCTGGGTGCCGGTGCCGCTTTGGGGAGCCCGTCCAGGAGTCCATCCCCACTGGTATTGCTTAGTGGTCCGGAGCCTACCTCCTTGCACAATTGTGTAGATGTTCCTGAGTGACCCTTCGACCTGAAGCTGTCAGGATCCCGCTCCCTATAATAGTATAGTGGAGCTGTGCTCTCGATGGCTGACACTTGGGATTTCAGTGGGCTGCATAGGCTGGAAGGTACTATCCCCCTCATTGTGTTGATGCCTTCGATCTCTGAGCTCTTGGGGAAAGTTCATAAAGAGACTATCCTCCACAGGTGAATTATCAGGTTGCGGGAAGCTACTCCCTGATCTAGGGTCCTGTACCCTGCTGTGCTCGGTACCGATCCAGTTACTGGATGTCCTGGTGCTGACCCTTCTCCAAAACTAAGTCCGTTACACCTCTTCCAATACCCTGCGACCGGGTCTCCGACTCCTATGGTCCCAGACCGTCTGCGACCCAACCAAGGTCACACAGGGAGCTCCAACTCCTTCAGCTCCTCACTCTGAGGGCTACTACTGAACTGACTTCCTCCCTCCCACCAATCTTCCTGACCCCTAGGTGGGTGGTCCTATTCCAGCTAGACAGCCCACTGGTGTGCCTGACAGAGTGTGGTGTGAGGTGTGGTTAGGATTTGAGTGAGGATGGAATCAGTACCATTAGTTAGGATCCCAGAACCATGGAGGGTGGGTTCTGCACCATGAGACACAGGGGTGCAGTTCCCTGTGACACCCTCACAGAGTCAGGGACGTCACAGAAACAAACCTGACAACTAGTAACACGTCTCTAAGGATAGACCACGTTGCTCAGGCACCTACCATAGGGGGAGGATACCTAGTGCCTCTCAGACAAAGACCTTTTTCCCAGGAGTTCTGCATAGTGTGCGCAGGCCCTGGGAGACAGCTGCAGGGCTCCGGTACATGGAAGCCACCGATGGGAGGGCGGAAAGGTATGTGTGATGGAGTCCTCGCTGGGTAAAGGGTGCAGGACGTTGCGGGGATGCTGGTAATGGCATTGCACGCTATTTTATAAATTAAATCCATAAATTTGAATATATTATTAAAAATAATTTTTATTCTTGGCAGATGACTGTACCAGGAGATTAGAGGGACAACGGCCATCTTCAGTGTTAAAATTAGATGACCTTGATATCACACAAGATATAACTGAAGTGAATGCCACTATTCCAAATATATCATCATCCCTTCACAGCAAAGATCTATCATTTGATACTATTAAACAAGTCGTACCCTCTGATTCAACACAGACTATCAAGAAAAATAACTGTCACCAAAAAGGCATTAAAAATAGATGTGTTCTTACGGGAAAAAAGCCATTTTCAACTTTGAAATATCGAAAAGTCCCGCAAAAAATTCACACAGGCGAGAAAAGATTTTCTTCAGAGACTGTTAGCTACCAGAGATCTCATACGGGGGAGAAGCCATATTCATGTTCAGAATGTGGGAAATGTTGTAATCAAAAATCAATTCTTGTTAGACATCAGAGAATTCACACAGGGGAGAAGCCTTTTTCATGCTCAGAATGTGGGAGATGTTTTGCACAGCAATCAATTCTTGTTAGACATCAGAAAACTCACACAGGGGAGAAGCCTTTTTCATGTTCAGAATGTGGGAGATATTTTGCACATAAATCCCGCCTTGTTACACATCAGAGAACTCACACAGGGGAGAAGCCTTTTTCATGTTCAGAATGTGGGAAATGTTTTGCAGAGAAATCAAATCTTGTTAAACATCAGAGAATTCACACAGGGGAGAAGCCTTTTTCATGTTCGGAATGTGGGAAATGTTTTGCAGATCAATACCATCTTGTTACACATCAGAGAACTCACACAGGGGAGAAGCCTTTTTCATGTTCAGAATGTGGGAAATGTTTTGGAGATAAATCAAATCTTGTTGCACATCAGAGAATTCACACAGGGGAGAAACCCTTGTCCTGTGCAGAATGAGGGAAATATTTTACATACAAATGGGATCTTTTTAAACATAAACTCACAAGGGTAGAAGCCATTATCATACCTAGAAGATGAGAAATGTTTTACCTGAAATTATAATTTGTTGACCACTAAGAAAAATTCACATGGGGAGAAAATATAGATTTGACAAACTGAACAAGAAAACACAAAAGAAACAGGCAAAGTAAAGGCCTAAAAATCAATTAAAAAGCAATATTCCATTCACTATATGGACAAGAGTATTACAACCCTCCCATAAAAATACCCAACATTCCTCCTCCCTTTTCTTCCTAACTCCCAATCTCAGCGATCTGCCATTCATTACAGTTACTTTCAGCGCACAATCTCCATGTCTGAACAATGTCTGTAAATTCTCTATACTACAATAATAAACATGTTTATATTACAAACTACTATTTCCATCTACGATCCATTCCTTCTTTGTGGGAATATCTGGTGTGATCGCGTTTCTTAAAATCATTTTCCGCTAAGTTTAGTATTTTTTTCATCATCATTCGGAACTGACCCCCTTCTCTATTCCCCAATACACATATTATAGGGTCTAAGGGGACTCTGATTGTAAATACTTACTAAATTGTCCCAATAACCTGACATCCAAAATATTTTTTTCCAATTAAGTCTGAGTATCTAAACTAATGTTCTTCATTTCTTCTTCCTCCATTTCCTTTTTGCTGGAGCAGAGGTCGCCTAACCTGTTCCCTCATTGATATTAAACATCTTCGATACAATACTCTTATTACTGCAATTTCTCATTAACAAAGCTTTAACCCCTTCACGACCATGGACGGATATATCCGTCATGGAGCGTGTCCCGTTAAGCCCCGCCCCCTGCCGCGGGCAGGCGGCGGCGGTCGGCACACATCAGCTGTTTTCAACAGCTGACATGTGTACCTGCATGTTGCGAGTGGAATCGCTTCCACTCGCAACATTTAACCCCTTAAATCTCGCTGCCAAAGTCTGGCAGCGAGATCTATATGCGCGCGGCCATGATTTTTACTTACCGCCGCCCCCACCGGAAGTCACGTGCGTGATCACGTGACTTTCGGTGGTTGCCATCGTTGCACAGGGTCATGTGATGACGCCTGCAGCTATGAAGTTTCACTTTCGTTTTTCCTCGGCTGGGAGCAGAGAGAAACAGGAAGTGACTGAATCACTTCCTGCTGTTTACAGGTGTATAGCTGTGATCAGCAGATAGATAAGAGCGATCGGATTGCTGATCGCTATAGCCCCCTAGGGGGACTAGTAAAATAAAAAAAAATAAAAAAAAATGTAAAAAATAAAACAAAAAACCTAAAAGTTCAAATCACCCCCCTTTCCCCCCATTGAAAATTAAAGGGTTAAAAAATAAATAAATATACACATATTTGGTATCACCGCGTTCAGAAATGCCTGATCTATCAAAATATAAAATCAATTAATCTGATTAGTAAACAGCGAAGTGGCAAAAAAATTCCAAACGCCAAAATTACGTTTTTTTGGTCGCCGCAAGTTTTACGCAAAATGCAATAACAGGCGATCAAAACGTAGCATCTGCGTAAAAATGGTACCATTAGAAACGACAGCTCGAGACGCAAAAAATAAGCCGTCACTGAGCCATAGATCTCAAAATGAGAACTCTACGGTTTTCGGAAAATGGCGCAAAACGTGCGCCACTTTTATTGGACAGGCTTGTGAATTTTTTTAACCCCTTAGATACAAGTAAACCTATACATGTTTGGTGTCTACAAACTCGCACCGACCTCAGGCATCATACCCACACATCAGTTTTACCATATAGTGAACACCGTGAATAAAACATCCCAAAAACTATGGTGCCATCACAATTTTTTTGCAGTTTTTCCACACTTGGAATTTTTTTGCTGTTTTCCAGTACACCATATGGTAAAACTTATGGTTTTATTTAAAAGTACAACTTGTCCCGCAAAAAACAAGCCCTCATATGGCAAGATTGACGCAAAAATAAAAAAGTTACGGCTCTCGGAAGAAGGGGAGCAAAAAACAAAAACTGAAAGTGCCCCGGGGCTGAAGGGGTTAACTGTTTGCTAATTTTCCAAAAGTATCTCCATTTTTCCTCTGTAAGGCCTTACATAACAATTTAACCCTATTCTCTTGGCCTTTTTTTTTCCTTAGACAATATGACCTCCTCGTCCTATTCCTTCCTTTCCTCGGCTATTTACTTCTCCACATGAGGTCCTTGATTACATTTTCTATGATTTTAAATAAGGTGGAACCTTGGATTAGGAGTATAATTGGTTCCGTGAGTGTGCTCTTAAACCATGTTACTCTTATATCAAAGCGAATTTTACCATAGGAAATAATTGAAATGCAGACAATTCGTTCTACAACCCAAAAATATTTACTGTTTTTATACAAACCTATTACAGTAATACAAAATTGTATGTTAGCTTACAATAGAATTGTTGGTGTGTGTGGGAGGTACAGTATAGAGAGAAAAAAAATGTATAAATATGACAATCTTTATTCTACTACAGTACACAAAAAACATACCCCAACTCTATTCTCCCCAAAAAAGGGCAGAATTAAGCCCAATGTGGGGTAGGAATAATGCACAGGGAGATTACAGTACCAGAAATGTGCTTTACTGGTTAGCAAAAGGAAAGTACAATTCTGTATCCACAAATGCAAAGTGATAGACATGCTATATAGTATATACTGTACAATAGTATACTGTATACAGTAAATATGTACAGAAAGTTACCTCCAGAGTGGGTCAGGTGAAGGGACGGAACCAGAAGTGTGTGATGAATATTTGCTGTTATTGCAAAGCATTGCTCCTACACCAAGTTACAAATTTTGAAAACTCTTTGCTTGTCTTGCAAAACGCTCTCAAACCAAGTTACTCTTAATCCAAGCTTCCACTGTATTCCGCTAAAATCCAAATGTAGCTTTGAAAACACATACAAAATGGTGGGAAGAAGTATCGTGCATCACATATTTTATACAGAAGAATAGTGCTATCTCCATAGTTCTTTATACAATGACTTATAGATCAGACAAGCTCCTCATATTTAGGCAGTTTCTATTTTACTCAGACGCTTTTTATATGAATAAGATCAATGAGTCTCATTATACCGAGTAGAGAAGCTCCAGGGACAAAGACCTCGTCTCGTACTGACACGCTGGAAGCCCGAGGTCTCCAGCCCCGGGGCCCAGAGTCTCTCATTTTTGGCTCCAGCGTTTCTTTTACAATAAATCTTCTCATACCGTCCTGTAGTAATGACTTTGTTAATCCCGTTTTGTCGGAGGGTCGTCTGAATCCATCTAAATGTTATCAATTTATGTGTAAGAAACAATAAACATCCTACTGCGTTTTTTTTTTACTTCTTTTATTAGCAACTTAGCCAAACGGTACAGTTTGAATTATATATACCAGTACACAAGCAATTCTCAGAAGTGTCTACAAGCAATATGAACACAATGGTAATGTTGATGAAGAGAGAACACAAAAACTCCATTACATTACATCAGCTGTACCTCTACCACCATTGTCGCCTACAAATTTCAGTATTTAATCAAGGCACGCAGACAACATTATTCAGAATGATCTGAAATATCTAAATCTGAAAAAGTAGAAATAATAACAGTAACAAATACTATCTTACTATACTGCTGGAAAATGCTCTATCATCTAGCACCGAAAGGGGGTCTGTTACTTTCATAATCATCTTTAGGCTTCCACGAGTATGTCGGGGAAGAGTTCCACAGGTCCCAAATTTCATTGAATTTTTCTGGACACCCTCTTCCTACTGCGTTTTTGGGCACGCTTTTAACGTTTTTTTTTATTGAAACTCTCTCAAACATACTGTAAATGCACATATTACTTGAAACATACATACATATGACAAAGGTTAGCCAGAGCCTGCAATTACATGCAGGCTTAATTATCTGTTAGGCTATGTGCCCACGGGAGTTCGTACCTGCGGATATATCCGCAGGTATGTCCGCAGGTTTCCCGCAGAAGCTCCCCGGAATCCGTAGCTATCCATTGCTGCGGTATTCCAGCAAAATATCTGCGGTAAACCTGCGGACATTCGTGCGACTTACCTGCGGAAGTCCCGGCCTCTATCTCCATAGTGGTGAGGCAGAACTTCCGCAGATATTTCCACAGGAATAATTGACATGGTTACGTGCAGCATATTTCGCAGCCGCACATACCGCAGCATGGACACAGCACTCCCCATGTCCCATAGAATAACATGGGGAGTGTCTGTACTTGCTAAAACCTGCGGATTTATCTAGAAAATCCAGATAAATCCTCAGGTTGTCCACCGCAAAATCCGCGGTTATATTGTACCGTGTGCACATAGCCTAAGAAGTAGAATATATATTCCAAGTAGGGTTACTTTTACTCAAAGAATAAATCAAAAACTTGGAGGGGGAAGGGAAGGAGGGGAGAGGAAACCATGTGTGAAACAGGTACCGCTTTTGCATAAAACTCACCCAACATGGGTGCATAACCCTAGTCTCTCCTTGAGAGTTGTGCAGGCCTATCGACACCCGGATAGACTTCCAACACCGAGAAGTAACTCTATACAGCGGTTCTTCCAAAGGTAATTCTATGTGGGCACTTCTCTCAGTAGTAGCTGTTCTTGATACCACACTGTAGGTTGAAAGCAAGTTCTAATGTCATTCTGAATGCGTTGTGGAAGCAGAGAGATGAAACTTTCCTAAAGTTGCGAAGAAGGCTTGCACTTTTCCTTCTATGTAGGAAGGCCTCAGTCCAATCCATCTGAAACAGAAATGAGAATTTGTCTATAAAAATCTTAAAAGGAGGAGCTTGGTCATGGATCCATACCTGCAAAATGGCTTTAATACTGGCTGCCGCTATAAAATGCAGCAGTTTACGAGCTTTGTTCCAATGCTTACGACTTCGAACACGGCACTGGATGTGTTAAGTAAACACACGGGATTACGCTAGTTCCCTTCTTCACTGTTCATAATTAATCACAGCTGTCATTTGTACACATTGCTGCGGGAAGTTACCCCCTTTGTTTCCCTTCTCCTCCTGCTCATTCTGGTGCTAAAAATTCCTCTCTCACTGTCAGCCCTGCACATTAGCCCCCTGCTTCTCCCTTCTTGCAGCCCTGTTCACTGACCCCTCCTCTTTCTCCTGTTCTTTCTAGCAGCCCCGTAACACAAGAGCAGTCAGATCCTAATGACCTACACCCAGCACTCAGGGGTCTGGGTCCTTCCCTTCTCGAGGTCACCGGCGGGTGATCGCCACACCGTTCGGTCTCTGGTGCTCTACCCCTTCTCTGGACTAGCGACTGCCCCCCTTTCACCACGTGTCTCTTGAGCCACAAGCAAAACAACACATACAATGTGTATGATGCTTACCGTGGACCGATGAGGGCGATCAATCCTCATTGTCGAGCAACCCTGGGTTACTTGTGGAGCAGCCCCCTGCATCCGGAATTGAGGAGATGGCTCACCCTTTCGATGCCCCACGTTAAATAGGTGCCAGCTGTTGAGGTGAGACTACAAAGGGTCTGACTGCAGTGTTCAGATTATAATGTCATGTGTGCACATTAGAAAGAATAACAGATTCTGGATTGGTTATGAGCTTTCTTCCATGACAAGCGCCAAAGAATTCTGTCCATTTATTTTTCACAAAGCCTTTATAGTTCTATAGTTCTAGGGGAGTAAAGGGTGTAGACAAAATATAGTCCAATCAAATATCGCAGGTCGGGCTCGGGGCATGTAGCAATTTGTATAGTCTCTACTGGGAATGGTTGTTCCAAACTTTGGGAATTCCTCTGTTTTTCATCTTCTTGGGCGTTGTCCAGGAAGTAGGAGCCATCTTTAAGTTACATATGCTAGTAATAGTGCTATATAAATGAATAAAATTATTAATTATAGTATATTGTATTAAGGAAAGTCACTGAATATATATACAGTATATACAGTACAAACCACAAGTTTGGACACACCTTCTCATTCAAAGAGTTTTCTTTATTTTCAAGACTCTGAAAATTGTAGATTCACATTGAAGGCATCAAAACTATGAATTAACACATGTGGAATGAAATACTTAACAAAAAATGCAACTATGCCATTTTACTGCCCAATACATAACACCCAGCTTGGGCTCCAGGAAACACGCAAACCATAAATGTTCATGTGAATTCTTCCCTGTAGCAATGCCAAACATGGATAGCAACCATGTTTAGAATACTGTAATGCTGAGAAGCATTGAGGACATTTGGATTTGGGATTTTTTTGGATTGGATTATGCAGCCATATTGCTTTGCAAGATGAACAAAGAGGATTGAAAATCATGGTTTACTGGTTGCTGCTCTGAGGTCTACTGTTAAATTATGAACATTATTTGTTTCAGTAAATAATTATTCTAATTATAGATTGCTGCATAACTTGCAATTTTTTTTTAGCTATTTTATAAATCGTATCCTTTCATTTTTATATATACTAATAAAAATAATTTTTATTCTCGGCAGATGACTGTACCAGGAGATTAGAGGCACAACTGACATCTTCAATTTTTAAATCAGATGACCTTGGTATCACACAAGATAGAAGTGAAGCGAATGCCATTGCTCCAGATATAGCCTCATCTCTTCAAAGCAAAGATCTATCATCTCATTCTTTTGAACAGGTCCTACCTTCTGATTTATCACAGAGTTTTAAGAAAAATAAAAGTCACAAACCAGGCATTCAAAATAGAAATGCTCTTACAGTAAAAAAGCCATTTTCAACTTTAGAATCTGAAAAAATACATAAAAAAATTCACACAGGGGAGAAAAGATTCTCTTCAGAGTTTTTTAGTTACCAGAGAACTCACACAGGGGAGAAGCCTTTTTCATGTTCAGAATGTGGGAAATGTTTCACACATAAATCAAAGTTTGTTACACATCAGGGAACTCACACAGGGGAGAAGCCATTTTCATGTTCAGAATGTGGGAAATGTTTTGCACAGAAATCAGATCTTGTTATACATCAGAGAACTCACAAAGGGAAGACGCCATTTTCATGTTCAGAATGTGGTAAATGTTTTACACAGAAATCAAATTTTGTTGCACATCAAAGAACTCACACAGGGGAGAAGCCTTTTTCATGTTCAGAATGTGGGAAATGTTTTACACAGAAATCAAATTTTGTTGCACATCGGAGAACTCACACAGGGGAGAAGCCTTTTTCATGTTCAGAATGTGAGAAATGTTTTGCACATAAATCAAATTTTGTTACACATCAAAGAATTCACACTGGAGAGAAGCCCTTTTTTTGTTCAGAATGTGGTAAATATTTTACATGTAAATCACATCTTATTACACACCAGAGAACTCACAAAGGGCAGCAGCCTTTTTCATGTTCAGAATGTGGGAAATGTTTTGCACATAAATCAAATTTTGTTACACATCAGAGAACTCACACAGGGTAGATGCCTTTTCATGATAGAATGTGGGAAATATTTTACATACAAATGCAATCTTTTTGAACATCACAAAAATCACACAGGTGGAAGCCATTATCCTAGCCATTAACCTAGACGTTTTAGAAATGTTTTACTTGAAAATTATAATTTGTTGACCATTAAGAAAAATTCACACAGGCAGAAGCCATATACAGGTGCATCTCAGAATCTCATCAAAAAGTTAATTTCAGTAATTCAATGCAAAAAGTGAAACACATATATTTATATAGCGTGATTACAAATAAAGTGATCTATTTCAAGTGTTTATTTCTGTTAATGTTGATGATTATGGCTCAAAAGTCATTATCTCAGAAAATTAGAATAATTACCACAAAACACCTGCAAAGGCTTTCTAACTTTTAAAATGGTCCCTTAATCTGGTTCAGTAAGCTATACAATCATAGGAAAGACTGCTGACTTGACAGATGTTCAGATGGCATTCATTCACACACTCCAAGGAGGATAAAGGTACCTTCACACACAACGACTTACCTGCGATCCCAAAAACGATGCGACCTGATAGGGATCGCAGGTAAGTCGCTGGGAGGTCGCAGGTGAGATGTCACACAGTGAGATCTTACCAGCGATGCAGAACAATACAGATCGCAGTAGCGACCTGTATAACGATCTCAGCAGTCACTGTGATCCTGTTATACAGTGTCAAACACATCGATGTGTCCTGCCCAGCAGGACATCGCCTTTGAAGAAAATGACCTGGACCATTCTGCAACGACTAGAGATCTCACAGCAGGGGCCTGATCGCTGGTAAGTGTCACACATAACGAGATCGCTAACGGGATCGCAACTGCGTCACCAAACCGGTGACTCAGCTGCGATCTCGCTAGCGATCTCGTTATGTGTGACAGTACCTTTAGCCACAAAATGTCATTGCTAAAGAAGCTGGCTATTCAGAGAGTGCTGAATCAAAGCATATTCATGGAAAGTTGAGTGGATGGAAAACGTGTGGTAGAAAAAGGTGCACAAGCAACCAGGATAATGCAGCCTTGAAAGGATTGTTAAGAAAAGGCCATTCAAAAATTTGGAGGAGATTCACAAGGAGGAGACTGCTGCTGGAGTAAGTGCTTCAAGAGCCACCATACATAGACATACCAAGGACATGGGCTACATCTATGGATTCTTTGTGTCAAGCCACTCATGGCCAATAAACAACGCCAGAAGCATTTTACATGGGCCAAGGAGAAAAAGTACTGGACTTTTGCTCAGTGGTCCAAGGTGTTTTCAGATGAAGGTAAATTTTGCATTTCATAAGACGAAATATTCCCAAGTGTAATTAATTTATTAAATATAGATTTTTATACAAGGTACCACACCTTTAGTGAAATTTCAAAATTCATTTGTCATAGACATATACCAATCGGTCACCTCTGACCTTGAATGCCAAGGACAGGGTTTTCATAGTTATATCAGACAAATAAACACATTCAAATTGTCTAAAAGTACATACAAGGAGTATGGATAAACACCGTACAGCCAACTTAACTTAAGGACTTTATATATTCTTCTTCAGAACATTAGTGACATGAGCCACTTAGATATGCAGTCCAGAAGAGTCCAAAAAAGGTCAGGGCATACGGTATCCAGTCCCAGTAATGTTATAGTGACCTGCCAATCATCAGATCAGTTGGAAACAGTCTCCACTCGACGCGTTTCCCCACATAAAAACACTGTGGTTCATCAGGAGGCTATGGAAAGTAAATGCAATCTATCAGGATTGGAGCATTATATCATACATATGATTCATAGAGAAACACCAGCATGTGTGGAAAATAAGCAAACATAGTGAGATAAACAAGGTATAGTCTACTTGCCATAAAGAAAAGATAGTTGGACATGCAGATCCATGGCGTCTTTCTCTGATAGAATCGGCAGCAGCACAGAAGAATCCTGTAGCGCTAAACAGCTACCACCGTCCCTGGAAGCGTCATGGTCATGGAGCTGCATGTCCATAGGGGTTTAAAAAGCCCGCATAAATCAAATCAGCTGTGGGCCAATCAATCATGTGAGGTGAACGTCATGGCATCGCTATCGCGCATGCGCGATGCCTCCGCGGCTGTATAGGTAGGGATCTCTGTTTTTTATACCATTTATCTTCTAAATATATTTAATGAACTATTTTCGGAACTGTACATATGTGATATATATGTGCAGGTATATACAAACTATAAACAGGACGCTCTGCATCTGAGGACCCAACGTGCATATATGTATTCAGAGTATTCCCTAGACCTATGAGTCATATGCATGTTATGCTAAATTTTGCATTTCATTTGAAAATCAAGGTGCCAGACCCTGGAGGAAGAGTGGAGAGGCCACAATCTAAGCTGTTTAATGTCTAATATGAGTTTACACAATCCAGGTCCACTGTGTTTTATCAAGACCAAAGTCAGCACAACCGTCTACCAGGAAATTTTAGAGCACTTCATGCTTCCCTCTGCTGACAATCTTTTTGGAGATGGAGATTTAATTTGCCAGCAGGACTTGGCACCTGTCCACACTGCCAAAATTACCAATACCTGATTTAGTAACCACAGTATCACTGTGCTTGATTGGCCAGCAAACTCGTCTGACCTAAACCCCATAGAGAATCTATGGGGTATTGTCAAGTGGAAGATGAGACACCAGACCCAACAATGCAGACAAGCTGAAGGCTGCTAGCAAAGCAACCTGGGCTTCCATAACACCTCAGCAGTGCCACAGGCTGATCGCCTCCATGCCACGCCGCATTGATGCTGCAATTCATGCAAAAGAAGCCCTGATCAAGTATTGAGTAATTTACTGTAAAAACATTTTTTCAGTTGGTCTTAGATAATATTGTAATCTTCTGAGATAATGACTTTTGGATTTTCATTGGCTGTAAGCCATAATCCTCAACATTAACATAAATAAACACGTGAAATAGATCCCTCTGTGTGTAATGACTACATATAATATGTTTCACTTTTTGTATTGAATTACTGAAATAAATTAACTTTTTGATGATATTCTAATTTATTGTGATGCACCTGTAGTTGACAAAGTGTAGAAGAATACACACAAAAGAGACAGTCAAAGTAAAGGCAAGTAAGAAAACAAAGGCAAAAAGCACATTAGAAGTGACATTAGAATTATAATATATACAGTTACTAATAGAAAATAAAATAAAAAGCAATATCCCATGTGCATTGAACATTTCACATTTTTCGACACTGATGAGCAAAAGGGTAAAAATGTTTTTAATCTTTTACTTTCAGGCTCCATATCTCCCCATCCACTATTTTATTTAACATGAGTCTACCATCATTTTATAAACAATCATTTTGGCTATCTCATACATAAATTTCACTTGTAACTATTTAGCATATGATTAGTTATGCAGATTCTTGTCATGTCACTGCATTCTTCTGTTTTGCTCCTAAATCGGATTTTGTAAATCCACATTTGGGCTTTGAACACTGCCTGAATCCTTCTCTGCATGTTTTGGATCAGATTCCAACATGTCTCGACCAGAATCTGATCCCATAGTCAGGGTCACTATGTTTCGATTTCGAATTTTTTGGAGAATATGAAAACTATACATTTCTGGAAAGGTTATTGTATAAGCAATAAGAAAAACAATGTTTCCATTTGCCCTGACTCATACGCGGACGCCATATTGGATTTCACAAAATGGCTGACTTGACATCAATTTTCCTTTACTACCTTTCCTTGACTACCTTGAGTACTCTCTGGACTTTATGTCCATTTTGGCCTGAAAAGATTGTAAGGATACAGATAATTAGACGAAACCAAAAAGAATGGCCAACTCTCATTCACAATGGCTACCTCCTAATCAACAACACCTATGAAAACAAACCGAGTTTGAAGCCAGAAAAGTTGTCTCTCTCTTTTATAAAAAATCTATTTCTTTATTGAAGAAATTAAAAACAAACTAAACAATTCCAATAAATAGTGGGGATATGCAGAGAACATTTTTCCTCAACAAATCATCCATAAAAGCACATGTTTACATCAGAAAAAAAATTCTAATGGCAAATGACAGATATCCATTAGCTGTTGATAAAAAGGTTTTTTGCCCGGGATGAAAAATTCTTATAGAAGTCACTGGAGGTCACAATTTCTGCAAAAAATAAAGAGATTAATCCAATCGGTTGATCCAAATATTCATATGTGCCGATTTGAACAAAGTATATCACAACAATTTGTAACCAATAAATAATATATATTATTGCACCTACCCAAATGTGCAAATATGCTAAATAGCAAATATCCACAAAATATTAATGAATAGAATTTTTTGCCTAGAGAATAAATTACTCATTGTGGTCACTAGGGGTCACTGTAGTGAAAAATAAAGTAAATCCAAACTAGTGCAAATATATCATTACTAGCTGTAGTACCAGGACGTTGCCTGGGATAGTAACTGTCTCTCTGTCTCTCTTCGAGTTTCTGTCTGACTCTGTCTCTGTGTGTCTGTCTCTGTCTGTCTGTATCAGTTTCTCTGTCTGTCTCTGTATCAGTCTCTCTATCTTTATCTCTGTTTCTCTGTCTGTCAGTCTCTTTCCCAGTCTGTCTCGTTCCAGGTCTGTCTCTTTGCCCATCTGTCTTTTTCCCCGTCTGTCTCTTTCCCCGTCTGTCTCTTTCCCCGCCTGTCTCTTACCCCCCTGTTGTTCCCCGTCTGTCTCGTTCCCAGTCTGTCTGTCTCTTTCCATGTCTCTTTACTTGTCTCTGTCTCTTTCCCTGTCTCTTTACTTGTCTCTGTCTCTTTCCCCATCTGTCTCTTTACTTGTTTCTGTCTCTTTCCTTGTCTCTGTCTCTTTCCCCGTCTGTCTCTTTCCCTGTCTCTGTCTGTCTCTCTGTCTGTCTCTTTCCCTGTCTTCCTGTGTCTTTCCCTGTCTGTCTGTGTCTGTCTGCCTTTGTCAGTCTCTTTCACTCTCTGTCTCTTTCTGTCTCTCTCTATCCATCTCCCCACCGACATCTTATTACCTCACACATAAGCTTCTTGTACTAACAATGTCCTTTGTTCCTATAGCAACCACTCACAGCTCCTATTAATGACCTAATAGCTCGCAGCGCCATTAACTTTAATGGAGGTAGGATTTGTGGAGAGTAACTGTAAAGCGCGGGGTTAAATTTTCTTGTCCAAACATAGTCCATGACGTTTCCTGAGTCACATGGAGTGTCTGTACAAAATTTCGTGATTGTAAATGCGACGGTGCAAATTCCTTTAGCGGACATACACACACACATACACCCAGCTTTATATATTAGATAAGCAGAAAGTTCATAATATTTATTGCACAGTCCAAAAAAATATATATATTATTGCTCCAACCCAGCCAGAAAGAGGATTTCTCAAATTTGATAAGTAGGGATCACTGTGGGCCAAAAATAAAGTAGATCAAAATTAGTGCAAATGTATCATAATAAATAGAAAGTTCATAGTGTTTATTGCACAGCCCAGAAAGGATATATACTATTGCACCAACCAGATATACTAAAGTGCTATATTAAAGCCAGATAGTGATAGCTTAATATATTGCACTGACCCAAGGGATTGCACAAAGGAACAAAATATCAAACATACAAAAAAATGGATATCGCATATTTTCATATTGAAAATTCAGGTATAGCCATTGAATCTGAAGATATTTTTACCTGTAAAATACATATATATAACACTATGTGATAGGCTCTACAAAATAATCAAGCAAAAAATATAAGGAATTAAAGAGCCAAATAGATGTGTATATAGGAATACAGCAGAGCAGTTAGCTTATCTGAAGTGAACAAAGCAGCCAAGGTAGATCCAGAATATCAGGCTGAGGATAAATACCATACAGCCAAAATATAGACAAAGTGTCAGGCTAAGAAAAATACCGTGCAGGATGTGTGTGAGGAGGAACAGATATCCTGACACGTTTCGCCAGGGGGCTTCTTCATGAGGGTAGTAGTGGGGTGTACAGAGGGGGATTTTATACTTCTAACCTCAGCGGTATGTCGGTGCTAGTGTCTGCACCGCCCGGACCGGAAGTCCATGCTGCGGTGTCCTACGTAACTTCCCCCCACTCTCAATAGGAGAGTGGAGGGGAGGGAGTTACAGGATGCGTTGGCATGGCAACCGTTACGGAGGCTGCAAAACTGAGCTCACACCACAGGAAGTACAGGGTGTAATGCACTCATCGCTCCCCTGGGTCCGGAAAAGTGAAGGGGAGCGAGGAGTGACACGTCACCACGTAATCACACTAGCCCATAACAAAAGAAAGGAGATAGATCAAAGGAACAATTCACATTCAATTCACATGGACATAATAACAATCTAACAAACATTTACTATTTAAAGGGTGATAATCAGAAATTAATAAATATGTAATAAAATAATAAATTATATACAGATAAAGAAAGATATATATATATCAATTTATGTGTAAAATTATATGCAATATGTGCAAAAAAGTGATAAAATGAATCATATACATGTGTGTAAAAATAAATATATACAAAAAAAGGTGAATGAATGAATATATATAATTATTAAAACCTAGAAAACGTATACATATACCCATATAAGAGAGTATGTATAAATATACTAATATATATGTATTTAATATATAAATATATAATTCATTATATAAAGAATGTAAAGATGCATCTGTACATGTAAATATATGCGAAAAAATCAATAAATAAATGTGTAAGTTCATGTGTATGAATATATACCAAAAGTAAGTGAAAAAATTGACATATACCGTATTTTTCGGACTATAAGACGCACTGGACTATAAGACGCACCCTTGTTTTAGAGGAGGAAAAAAATAGAAAAATTAAAGTAAAAAAATGTGGTCATGACACACTGTTATTTCACTGCTGACAGGGTGATATGGAGGTAATAATATCCCAAATTCTGTACTCATATCCCCCATTCTGGGTACCTTCCAGGTATATATGGCCCCCATCGTGGAATATGTATATTCCCCATCATTATATGTGATCCTCCAATCTGGTGGGTGTGTGTGTATATATAGAGTTATATACTGTGTGTGTGTGTGTGTGTGTGTGTGTGTGTGTATATAGCGTTATATACTGTGTGTATATAGTTATATACTGTGTGTGTGTATATATAGCGTTATATACTGTGTGTGTTTTATAGTTATATACTGTGTGTGTGTGTATGTATATAATATATATATACATATATATAGTTATACACTGTGTGTGTGTATATATATATATATATATATATGATCCAACCCATCCAGGTGTACAGTAATGCCTTTATATACTATATTATTTATTTCCTTACTTTTACAGATGTGATGCTCACCATGCTTCAGTTTGGTCCTGGCACTAGAAGCAAAGTCTCCCATATCTTGAGGACCTGCAGTGATGTAATGAAGAGGCGGGGCACTGTGCTGTTTTGTGCTGTTCTGGCCCACCCCTCTTCATTACATCACTGCAGGTCCTTGTTCAGCTACGGGAGACTGTTTCTGGTGCAGAGGAAGGATCAAAATGAAAGCAATGTGAGCACTCAGCACAGAGACTGCGGGCTGTGCTGTGATGGTATGCCGTGCTCTGGTCCGGACACTGCAGTGATTTGCACATCCTCCAGGCCAGACATAACTGCAGCGGCACCCTGCTCCTGCCTCCTAAACACAGTCTCCCCAGCCGCTGCAGGAAGCCGGCGTCTGGAGCCCCCACGTGTGACCTCTGTTTACATTAAACAAGTATTGATTTGCTGCTCACTGACTGCAGGGAGAGGTGGGCGGGGAGCAGCTAATGAATATTCGTTTAATTTAAGCAGCGGGCACACGTGGTTTCTCCAGCCGCTGGCTTCCTGCAGCAGTGACCCTCCCTGCCTCCTGTGATCCCACTGTATAGCGCTGACTCCCCACAGCTCCCTACCCCGAGGGTACCCCGCTTTGACATTCAGACCATAAGACGCACCCCACACTTTCTTCCCAAATTTGGAGGAAAAAAAGTGCGTCTTATGGTCCGAAAAATACGCTATATTATATAAATATATAGAATTTATTAATTATATAAAAGGTGTGAAAATATATTATGTGTAAATATATCCAGAAAATTATAAAAATGTTTAAGTTTGTGTATGAATGTTATAATAAGAAAAAAATATAAAATATATATGAACATACATATATACCGTACGTATATAAATATATATATATATACAAAAAATGTGATGAGTGGAAAAAAAAAATTAGAAAAATGTCCATGTAATATTTATATAAAAATATATGCAAAAACTGTGAAAAGTGTAAAAAAGAAGTTCTAAAAAATGTCCATGTATCCATCCGTACTTTCTCCATCTAAGTTGGATGATCTGTAATATTCACAATAGTTTCATCCATCTAAATCCAAAAATCTGTTGTATGGATTCCTGTGGGGACCGACGCAAACAAACCCCCAACGTTGGCTCTGGGCGTGCGACAGAGCGTTCCTGACCACGCTTCATTACTTCAGCACACCAGACTGGTTTTAACTCCTGTGGTCTTTGAATTCTGCTAGGGGGCACTGTAACCAGTGCAAACTCTATACAAGACAATCACTGATCTCGGGGAGACCAGCCAGAGAAAACACTGCCGGCAGCCAGCGAGGGCGCTCAAGACAGTGAAATCCTAGGTACATTGCCCCCTGGGAAATATGTAAATAAAAAAGGTCCGTGGAGCCTCTGTTAGGAGTCTCAACACAGAAACCAGCCAGATATCCCTCCGGGAAGGGCCCAGCCAAGGGGTGACTCTTTTTAGGAGATCACCATAACCACCATATTAAGTGGCCCTTTTAGTCAATATCCAACTTTTTGACAAGTTTAAAGATATGACAAGGGAAATACCAAGGCCAGGTATCCATCCACAGACAGCCGTTTCGGGGTATTGCCCCTCATCAGTGTGGAGTAGGTTTCTGTGTTGAGACTCCTAACAGAGGCTCCACGGACCTTTTTTAACTCTATACAAGAGCAGTCCTGATCACACATAGTGCAGTGATCCAGATGTCCGTTTTTAAACAAGAAAACATTATCAGCAAAGTTATCAATGCTATCAAACCGGTTAACTATTTTCAAGCAAATTAACTATTTACATTCCTTCAGATACTTTTTACTCTCTGGCATCAGGTCTGCGGCTTCCCAGCTCAGAGCAGTTCATGTACCCCGGCACGCTGTAGCTCAGACCCAGTGTCTGTGTGCCCTGGTCACAGGATGCAATGTTTGTTATGCTGACTAGGGCCAGTTCCCGGTCAGGTGTGCACTCCAGTGCAGCTTCCTCCAAGAGCTGGGTTTTTACATTCAGGGCGTACCAACCCCTTTCACCCTTATGTCGGGAGTACACCACCTCATCGCCTGGGTACAGGTCGCGACCAGGATGACCCTTCTGTAGGTGGGCTTCTACGTCTCGCCGGGAGACAAAGTTGTCCTTTGCGAGACCGGGCTCGCTAATGAAGCCCCATCCCCGCTCCAGGTCAAACTTGATCACTATCCCGTGCCTCAGCGGTCCCCGCTTGGAAGGTCGGGCTTTGCGGAGCTGCTGCTTAGCAGCCATGTTGCGGACCTCCATTGCATCCCATTTGGCCTGGCGCTGCTCCTGCTCCGCTAACAGTTTGGTCAGCTGCTGCTGGCACGACACCTTGATGGCGCTTTGAGACAGGGTGGGCTGCAGAGAGGCCGCCAATCCTTTTCCGCCACCAGCCATGACATCCCTGGCCAAACACTGACAAACCTGACAGGGTACAAGAGCTGGGGGGGTTGCAAAGGGTCCCACCAGGGTGTCCTCGGCTACTAGGGCAACAGGGGTTGTCACTACCATTACCTCTTTGGTGCTAGTCTCCTCCGCTAGGGTCGGCGTCGCCCGTTCCATAAGGGCACGCCCCTCTGCCACACCCCCATCAGGGACTCCTGCCACTTCTGGATGGTACCCTTCTGGAGCTCCAACAGCCAGCATCCGAACAGCTTCACCTCCTCTAGGAAGTCCGGGGCTAGGGCTAGTCGCGGTACTGGTGCATCTCCTGGACGGCCAGGGGAGTCTGTCGCTTCCACCCTGCACTCCAGGTTGCTCCGGTTGCTGCTCGCTATGGGGCGTTCTGAGTCCTGCGCCGTTATACCATGTTATTTTACTTACTGGGAATGCGGGACTTCTGGGCACTTTGGTAAGGTTTCGTTTTTCTGTGATTGCTGCAGGGGGCGGGCACGGATTTTCGCGCCATACCACTACCCAGCCCATGAAGGGCGGATACACCCAGGCCATCTGATTACACATGGCACCTGTTCTTTTTAATAGACGCCAGTGCAGTCCTTTTTACACAGTCTTTAAGGCGCAAAGTATCCTGTTCGTGATGCCAAGATGACGTGCCCGCACCAGGGCCGTGGAGCCCTTGTTACCGGGCCGGTCCTAGTCTTGGGGTGGGATGTCGCTGCGGCAAGGCCTGGTTTTTACGAGGGATGATGATAGTTATTCGTGACGCCACCTGAGGTACTCTGCCAGGGATAGCCGACGCTGCCTCTGGGGCAGATGGTGACGCAGATGAGTTGTTATAGGTCTCCACAGGTAGAGCTGATGGGGGTAGTAGTCGGTGATGGCGGGGGTGCAGGGCCAGAGGCGCAGGTGAATGATGGAGTGATGATGGAGTGACACAGGGATGCAGTCTCAAGGTTTTTACTCACTGTAGCAGGTTTCAAGTTAACACGACTAGTCAGTGACCGCCTTTGAAGTGCTGGGTTCCACTGTGAAGGGCTCCAGTCGATCCCGGGTAGTTCGAAGGTTAAGACCGGTGCATCCTTCTTATGTTCCTTCCCTGGTCGTCCTCCTGCACTGACTTCTTGCCAGCCTGTCCCGTGCCTACGCACCCAGTGCCATAAGCCCGTGTCTGTGGACCCTGTCAGGTGGCTTGAAGCTCTATCCCTTGGCCCTATATGGTCACCTTCCAGCGGATTCGTGTGTGGAGTTGGCTTCGGTACTAGCTGTATCCTTAGCCTCCGGTTTTACTAGAGCACATTGGTTCTTCTCCTCTAGTCTAGGGACCGGATCCCTGTTTGCGGCCAAGTCCCTCCACTCCAATATATATCGTATGTGGAGCAAGACCACGGGTGTATGGCGCACTTCCCGTAGGCTCTAGGACCTCTTCTCTCTTGTGCCTGGGCCGAGCTGCACCAGCTCCAGGCCACAGGTCTTCACTCCTCCTTCCCTCTATCTCACTTTCTGCAGGCTGATCCCACTAACTAGACTCCACCCCCCAGCCTGGCTCTGACTGTGCGTTCCTATGGCGATATCAAAGGTTCATCTTGCCCTACCCACGGTCCAGTGGAGTGTTGCTGATGAGAGTGTTGTGTTTTGTGTGCACACCGGTGGATGACCTCTTCCTTAACCAAGGATGGGGCACCACACCTCTGGCTGAGATGCAGTACCTTTGTGGCGACTGAAGCCTCAGGGTTGCCACAGTCTGCTCTCTCACACACATACACTGCGCTCTGCTCTTTCACACACAGACACACACACTAGTCTCTGCTCTCACACAAAAACTGCGCTCTGCTCGCTCGCTCACACACACACACACAGCGCTCTGCTCTTAACGCTCATGCGCACGTAATTGCAAAATATTCTGCAGCGATTTGACAGCACATGTGCGCTTCAAATCGCTGCAGAAACACTGCATAATGAATGCAGTATTTTTGTCAAAAAAAAAGCCGATTTCATGCGCTCGGGATGCTGCCCCCACCATAGACAGAGTGGGAGCTGCATCCAGAACGCAAAAATAATTGACATGCTGCTTTTATGAACGCCCGGATTTGGGTCAAAATTTTAGCACCCAAATCGCTGCGTTCAAAAAAGCAACGTGCGCACGTCTCATGCAAAATCTACATAGATTGTGCAGGGGATGCATGCATTTATGCTGCATTGCAATACAGAGCGTAAATGCATGTAAGTACGCAACATGCGCACGAGCCCTTACACACACTGCGCTTTGCTCTCACACATACACCCACACTGCTCTCTGCTCTCACACACAGACACTGTGCTCTGCTCATCCTCCCCTCCCCCATTAAAGAGAGACTTGTTATAGGGATTTAAATTGATAGTGAAACATTAAAAAATAGGTGAACCACCCCCTTTAAAGCAGGTGTTGGTACTTTTGGCAGTGTGGACAGGTGTGATTTTCTTGCTGGAAAATGAAATTTCCATCTCCAAAAAGCTTGTCGGCAGCGGGAAGCATGAAGTGCTCTAAAATTACCTGGTAGACGGCTGCACTGACTTCGGTCTTGATAAACCACAGTGGAGCTACACCAGCAAATTACATGGCTCCCCAAGCCATCACTGATTGTGGAAATATCACACTAGACCTCAAACAGCTTGGATTGTGGCTTTTCCACTCTTCCTCCAGACTCTGGGATCTTGATTTTCAAATGAAATGCAAATTTACTTTCATCTACAAACAACACCTTGGACCACTGAGCAACAGTCCAGTTCTTTTCTCCTTGGCCCAGGTAAGACACATCTGGCGTCTATTGGTCATGAATCGCTTGACACAATAAATGAGACACTTGAAGCCCATATCCTGGATACATCTGTGTGTTGTGGCTTGAAGCACTCACTCAAGCAGCAGTCCACTTTTTGTGAATCTCCCCAAAATTTTTGAATGGCTTTCTCACAACAATCATGTGAAGGCTTCGGTTATCTCGATTGCTTGTGCACCTTTTTCTGCCACACTTTTTCCTTACACTCCACTTTCCATTAATATGCTTGCATACAGCACTCTGTGAGCAGCCAGCTTCTTTAGCAATGACTTTTTGTGGCTTACCCTCCTTTTGGAGTGCGTCAGTTACTGCTTTCTGGACATCTGTCAAGTCAGCAGTCTTCCCCATGATTGTGCAGCCTACTGAACCAGACTAAAGCAAGCTTTACACGCTGCAACGTATCTTACAATGTGTCGGCGGGGTCACGTTGTAAGTGACGCACATCCGGCATCGTAAGTTACATTGCAGTGTGTGACAGGTACGTGCGATTGCGATTGAACGTTAAAACGTTCATCGCATACACATCGTACCTTTCTCTAGAATTGCACGTCAGATTGTTCATCGTACCTGGGGTAGCACACATCGCAGTGTGTGACACCCCGGGAACGATGAACAGATCTTACCTGCGTCCTGCGGCTCCCGGCCCACAATGCGGAAGGAAGGAGGTGGGCGGGATGTTTACGTCCCGCTCAGCTCCGCCCCTCCGCTTCTATTGGCCGGCTGCCGCGTGACGTCGATGTGACGTCAATGTGACGCCAAACGTCCTTCCCACTCCAGGAAGTGGACGTTCGCTGCCCACAGCGAGGTTGTATGGAAGGTAAGTACGTGTGATGGGGGTTAATCATTTGTGCGGCACGTTCAACAAATTGAACATGCCACACATACATAGTTACATAGTTACTAAGGTTGTAAAAAGACCTAGGTCCATCTAGTTCAACCTTCCTCCACCAGTTCTACACCTGGTCACCAAGTCACTTATAACCAGGGCCGGATTATAGGCGGGGCAGACGGGGCTTCAGCCCAGGGGCCCCCACCACAAGAGCTTCTGAGGGGGCCCCCACCACCATCTGTGTGGCCGCCATTTTATTAACGCCGCAGTGTTCAGGACCGCACTGTACCTTTAAAGATTTTCAATCCCGGCCGGCACTGTGCTGCAGACACGCCCACTGCACGCTGTGTGGGCTGCGTCTGCATGGATGGCGTCACCGCGCGCCTGCTGTTGCTGCTTCGTGCTGTACAGGAGCTTGTGGGAGGACCGGAGCAGAGGCCTCTGTGGATGACGGTGAGTGTGACGTCATCCATCATGATGCCGGGCAGGAGGTTGCTGTGAGGAGGGAGCAGGACGGGATTCCATAGTGTCAGCGGCAGCTCTGCCGGCAGGACCAGTGTGAGTTATTGCAGGAGTGTGACCTGCTGCAGATCAGGTCGGGCTGTCAGTGCCGGGTCTTCAGCCTCATCCCTCCCCTGCAATAACTCACACTGAGCTCCAGCACAAACATCACTACCCAGATCCTGCACTGATCACATCTGAGCCTGCAGCACACATTACACTATATGGCCCATATTACATATAGAATATGTGAGGTGCTATAGGCCCAGGTGTGATCAGTGCAGGACATTGTATATCTGTGCACATGGTATACCACATCCAGTGTACAGAGTAGTGTGATATACTGTGTACATGGTATACCACATCCAATGTACAGAGCAGTGTGATATACTGTGTACATGGTATACCACATCCAGTGTACAGAGCAGTGTGATATACTGTGTACATGGTATACCACATCCAGTGTACAGAGCAGTGTGATATACTGTGTACATTATATACCACATCCAGTGTACAGAGCAGTGTGATATACTGTGTACATTGTATACCACATCCAGTGTACAGAGCAGTGTGATATACTGTGTACATGGTATACCACATCCAGTGTACAGAGCAGTGTGATATACTGTGTACATTATATACCACATCCAGTGTACAGAGCAGTGTGATATACTGTGTACATGGTATACCACATCCAGTGTACAGAGCAGTGTGATATACTGTGTACATTATATACCACATCCAGTGTACAGAGCAGTGTGATATACTGTGTACATGGGATACCACATCCAGTGTACAGAGCAGTGTGATATACTGTGTACATGGGATACCACATCCAGTGTACAGAGCAGTGTGATATACTGTGTACATGGTATACCACATCCAGTGTGCAGAGTAGTGTGATATACTGTGTACATGGTATACCACATCCAGTGTACAGAGCAGTGTGATATACTGTGTACATGGTATACCACATCCAGTGTACAGAGCAATGTGATATACTGTGTACATGGGATACCACATCCAGTGTACAGAGCAGTGTGATATACTGTGTACATGGGATACCACATCCAGTGTACAGAGCAGTGTAATATACTGTGTACATGGGATACCACATCCAGTGTACAGAGCAGTGTGATATATTGTGTACATGGTATACCACATCCAGTGTACAGAGCAGTGTGATATACTGTGTACATGGTATACCACATCCAGTGTACAGAGTAGTGTGATATACTGTGTACACACATCAGATGGTATATAATGTGTATATTGTATAACATCTGGTGTCTGTATCACAGTAAACCCGGTACTATGTGAGGATGCCTAACACTATCTGGGTCTGTACTGTGCTATATACTGGCTGTATACTACATGAGGATGTCTAATACTATCTGGCTCTGCACTGTGCTATATAGGGGCTGTGTACTACGTGAGGATGCCTAACACTATCTGGGTCTGTACTGTGCTATATACTGGCTGTATACTACATGAGGATGCCTAATACTATCTGGCTCTGCACTGTGCTATATAGGGGCTGTGTACTACGTGAAGGTGCTTAATATTATCTGGTCTGCTCTATGCTGTATAGGGGCTGTGTACTATGTGAGGATGACTAATGCTATCTGGCTCTGTATTGTGCTATATAGGGGCTGTGTACTACGTGAAGGTGCTTAATATTATCTGGTCTGCTCTGTGCTGTATAGGGGCTGTGTACTATGTGAGGATGCCTAATGCTATCTAGGTCTGCACTGTGCTATATAGGGGCTGTGTACTACATAAGGGTGCCTAATGCTATATGGGCCTGCATTGTGTTATATGGGGGCTGTATAAGACATGAGGGTTCCTACTGCTATATGGGTCTGCATTGTACTATATAGGGGCTGCTTAATGTAATATGGGGGTTGCATAGTTACATATGGGGGCTGCATAGTGCCATATGGGGGCTGCATAGTGCCATATGGGGGCTGAATAGTGCCATATGGGGGCTGCATAGTGCCATATGGGGGCTGCATAGTGCCATATGGGGGCTGCATAGTGCCATATGGGGGCTGCATAATGCTACATGGAGGCTACATAATACTATATGGAGGACTATGGGAGCTTCATACAACTATTCCCCCAGAGTTGTATGTCCCCTCCACCCCAAAGCTGTATACCCCCAGAGCTGCATGTCACCCCCCCAACTCAGAGCTGTTTGTCCCCCCACTTCAGAGCCACTGTCCCCCTCTAGAGCTGTATGCCCCCATTGATATAAACCCCTTTCCTCAGTAATATGTATGCCCCCCAGTAATGTGTATGTCCCCAGCCTCTCTTGTGATGTATATACAGCAGTGTTAGTGTTCTCTATATGCGGCCATGTCTGTTAGTGTTGGCCACCAATCAGCGTGGCACAGACACGTGCCCAGGAGGAGCTGGATGGAGACAAGCAGGGAGGTGAATGAGGCTGTTGCCGGCTTCACAATATTAGAAATATATATAAAAAATATAAAAATGTGTCTGTGTGTGCATGTATGATGTGTATCTGTGTATGATCTGTGTATGTCATCTATGTATGTCAGTGTATATGACTTCGTCTAGATTTATGTCTGTTTATATGTGTTTTTGTTAATTTCTCTTTAAATATATATGTGTACATATGCCTGTATGTGTATGTATCTGTGCATGTCTATGTGTGGATGGGGCCCACTAGGACTCTTTCGCCCAGGGCCTACAAAAACCTGGAGCCGGCCCTGCGTGTACCAGTCATGTATTCTCCTGTACACTGTACTTGGGCGTACCTTTGGAAGACATGTGGTATATTTGTCCCTGCACAGCAATCAGGGGGGCACCATTGGAAAGTGTGAGGCAGCAGTATGGTGGGAGAAAATTGTAAGTGGACAGTATTGGGAAAGAAAAGTGTGAGGGGCATAGTAGAGAGACTGTGTAGTGGGGGGGATAAGCAGTACAGAGAAGTAGCAGCATGGTGGCCAGTGTTAGGGCACAGTATGGAGGGCACAGTAGGCTGAGGAGGGGGAATGTGAGACTGAGGTACAGTATAGTGACTGGATAATGAAGCAGGTAGGCAGTATAGAGAATGGCAAGGAGAAAGGACGGGACTCAGCACCAGTTCCAGGATAGCAAAAATATAAATCCAACGAAAAAAATATAAAAGTGTAGAAACTTTATTCAATGATTAAAAATCCAAGAAAAACATCATCGGTTCCATGAAAACATCATGGCTTGACGCGTTTCGGACAGTTGGAATATAGATAAGTCCTTAATCATAAGCATAAAAATACACAGTGGAACCAAACATATAGAGCTTACCATGGAGAATGAAGGGCTGATCAGCTGGTCAGCCCTTCATTCTCCATGGTAAGCTCTATATGTTTGGTTCCACTGTGTATTTTTATGCTTATGATTAAGGACTTATCTATATTCCAACTGTCCGAAACGCGTCAAGCCATGATGTTTTCATGGAACCGATGATGTTTTTCTTGGATTTTTAATCATTGAATAAAGTTTCTACACTTTTATATTTTTTTCGTTGGATTTATATTTTTGCTATCCTGGAATTGGTGCTGAGTCCCATCCTTTCTCCTTGCTATTGCCTCTACGGACCTGCCTGTCCGGTGGACATCCTGCATCCCACCTGAACTGAGCGGATACATATACGGGTGAGCTGAATAATTTTTTTTCTTCGTTCCAGTGTAGAGAATGGGCGGCATGGTGGCCAGTGTGAGGGCACAGTATGGAGGGCACAGTAGGCTGAGGAGGGGGAATGTGAGACTGAGGTACAGTATAGTGACTGGATAATGAAGCAGGTAGGCAGTATAGAGAAGGGGCGGCATGGTGGCCAGTGTGAGGGCACAGTATGGAGGGCACAGTAGGCTGAGGAGGGGGAATGTGAGACTGAGGTACAGTATAGTGACTGGATAATGAAGCAGGTAGGCAGTATAGAGAAGGGGCGGCATGGTGGCCAGTGTGAGGGCACAGTATGGAGGGCACAGTAGGCTGAGGAGGGGGAATGTGAGACTGAGGTACAGTATAGTGACTGGATAATGAAGCAGGTAGGCAGTATAGAGAAGGGGCGGCATGGTGGCCAGTGTGAGGGCACAGTATGGAGGGCACAGTATGCTGAGAAGGGGGAATGTGAGACTGAGGTACAGTATTTATATCTAAATGCTACAGTTCGTGCTCTACTGTTATGGCTAAAAATGTTAACGTTATTGGGCCCCCACTAGATTTTCTGCCCAGGGGCCCCCACCAACCTTAATCTGGCCCTGCTTATAACCAACAATGTTTTGTGTACTGAGGAAGTCATCCAGCCCTTTTTTAAAAACTGTTATAGTATCTGCCATTACTACCTCTTGTGGTAGGGCATTCCACAGTCTAACTGCTCTAACTGTAAAGAACCCTTTGCTATTTAGCTGTCGGAATCGCTTTTCTTCCACTCGCAGTCAGTGTCCCCTGGTCCTTAGTATTGTGTTTGGAAGAAATAAGTCATGTGCCAGTCCTTTATATTAACCACACATGTATTTATACATATAAATGAGATCTCCTCTGAGACGTCTTTTTTCTAAGCTAAACATATCCAACTTTTTCAACCTGTCATCATATAGGAGGCCTTCCATTCCTTGTAATAGTCTAGTTGCCTGCCTTTGAACTGACTCTAACTTCTGAATGTCCTTTTTAAAATGTGGAGCCCAAAACTGGATCCCATATTCCAGATGTGGCATTACAAGTGATTTATAGAGGGGTAACAATACGTTGGGATCACGGGATCTAATCTCTCTTTTTATACACCCTAGAATCTTGTTTGCTTTTGCAGCTGCTGCCTGACATTGAGTGCTGCTGCTCAGCTTATTTGTAATGAGAATACCCAAGTCCTTCTCCTGTTCTGTAGTCCCAAGTTTACTTCCATTTAATGTATACGCAGCTATAGGATTACTCCGTCCTAGGTGCATTACTTTACATTTATCAACATTAAATCTCATTTGCCAAGTATCTGCCCATTCTGACATCTTATCCAGATCTTTTTGTAATATTGTACTATCAAGGTCAGTTTTTAATATCCTACATAGTTTGGTGTCATCAGCAAAGACTGACAGTTTACTATCAATCCCATCCACAAGGTCATTAATAAAGAGATTAAAAAGAATTGGTCCTAGCACAGATCCCTGCGGCACTCCACTGCTGACTATAGCCCATTTAGAGAATATACCATTTATGACTACTCTTTGTTTCCTATCTTTTAGCCAATTCTTTACCCAGTTGCATATAGTTTCCCCTAGTCTTTGCTTCTGGAGCTTTAGTATAAGCCTATTATGTGTTACAGTATCAAATGCCTTTGAAAAGTCCAAATAAATCACATCAGCTGCATTACCAATATCCAGGTTTGCACTTACCCCCTCATAGAACCCCAACAGGTTGGTTAGACACGACTTATCTTTCATGAATCCATGCTGTCTGTCAGTTATTATATTATTTTCTGCAACATATTTTTGCATGTCATCCCTTAAAATGCCCTCAAAAACTTTGCATACTACTGATGTCAGGCTTACTGGACGGTAGTTGCCTGGATCTACCCTCTTACCTTTCTTAAATATCGGTACCACATGAGCAGTCCTCCAATCCTGAGGCACCAACCCTGTTACAAACGAGTCTAAAAAGATGAGATACAGCGGTCTGTGAATTACGGAGCTCAATTCCCTCAATATTCGTGGATGAATGCCATCTGGCCCTGGGGATTTGTCAATGTTTAATTTACTCAGACGTAGGCGTACTTCTTCTTGTGTTAAATTAATTATATCTGGTGGGGAACTTTGATTTTTCACTTGTTGAATGATCCCTGGTACAGTCAGTTCCTTGGTGACCACAGATGAGAAATGCCTATTTAATATCTCAGTCTTTTGTTTATCCTCTATAACTAACTTGTTATTATATTTTAAGGGGCCAATACTATCCTTTGTTTTCCTTTTGGCATTAATGTATTTATAAAATATTTTGGGATTTTAATGTCATTGACGATTTTTGTTTCAGTAGCTAGTTTTGCTTGTTTGATTTCTTTTTTGCATTTCCTATTGATATCTTTATACTCCTGAAATGCTATTTCTGTATTCTCAGCCTTCAAGATTTTAAACGCCCTTTGTTTTTGTTTTATTATACTTTGTACAGTCTTATTTATCCATAGTGGTTTCTTTTTTATTCCGGGACATTTTATTACCAGAGGGTATACGTTTTTTACAGCACTCTAGCAGTATATCCTTAAACTTTCCCCATTTATGTTCAGTATCCAGTTTTGGGCTCCACATTTTAAAAAGGACATTCAGAAGTTAGAGTCAGTTCAAAGGCGGGCAACTAGACTATTACAAGGAATGGAAGGCCTCCCATATGATGACAGGTTGAAAAAGATAGATATGTTTAGCTTAGAAAAAAGACGTCTCAGAGGAGATCTCATTTATAGGTATAAATACATGTGTGGTCAATATAAAGGACTGGCACATGACTTATTTCTTCCAAAGACAGTACTAAGGACCAGGGGGCACTCACTGTGAGTGGAAGAAAAGCGATTCCAACAGCTAAATAGGAAAGGGTTCTTTACAGTTAGAGCAGTCAGACTGTGGAATGCCCTACCACAAGAGGTAGTAATGGCAGATACTATAACAGCTTTTAAAAAAGGGCTGGATGATTTCCTCAGTATACAAAACATTTTTGGTTATAAATGACTTAGTGACTAAATGTAGAACTGGTGGAGGAAGGTTGAACTAGATGGACCTAGGTCTTTTTTCAACCTAAGTAACTATGTAACTATGTATCCCCAGTTACCATGACTTTGTCCCAATCTACACATTTAAGCTCTTCCCTTAATTTGTTGAAATCAGCTTTCCTAAAATTCCAGGTTTTAGTATTTCCCCTTTGAAATGTTCTATTGAATATTACGTTGAAGCTTACCATATTATGATCGCTGGTGCCCAAGTGCTCCCGGACCTGTAGATCTGAAATTGTCTCCGGTCTATTTGACAGGACCAGATCTAGCAAATTATCTCCCCTCGTCGGTTCATCTACCATCTGAGAGAGGAAATGATCTTGAATGGTAGATAAGAATTTACAGCTTTTAGCACAACCATGAGATTCTATGTCCCACTATGTCTGGATAGTTGAAATCCCCCATAATAAGAACCCGATTATTATTATTAGCTGCCTTTTCAATTTGTTCCAGCATTTCACCCTCTATTTGTTCAGGTATGTTAGGAGGCTTATAGCAAACTCCAATTAGCATTTTTCCATTATTACCCTCCCCATGTACATTTACCCATACTGACTCTACATTGTTGCAGTTCCCCGCAATGTCATCATTCAACACAGGTTTTAAGTTAGAATTGATAAATATACACACCCCACCACCTTTTTTGTCTTTCCTGTCCCTCCTAAATGTACTATAACCCTGTATGTTTGTCACCCAGTCATGGCTTTCATCCAGCCAGGTTTCCGTAATGCCCACCACATCATAATCCATGGTTGACATAAGGGTCTCCAATTCATTCATTTTGTTTGCAAGACTTCTTGCATTTGCTAGTAGATATTTAAACCTATTAACACCTTTATTACTCCTAGCCTCCCTGTTCCTTGCATGTCCCATCCCCCCCTAATCCTTCATTGACCCCTACCGTCTCCCTGTCTCCATCTGCTCTATCCCCTTTTTTGCTCCACTTCCCTCCCTCCCCCCAGATCCTAGTTTAAAAGCTCCTCCATCCTTCTGACCATTTTCTCCCCCAGCACAGCTGCACCTTCCCCATTGAGGTGCAGCCCGTCCCTACTGTAGAGCCTGTAGCCGACTGAGAAGTCAGCCCAGTTCTCCATGAACCCGAACCCTTCCTTCCTCCACCTGCCTCTAACTTTGTCATAAGTACCAATGTGCACCATGACCGCTGGGTTTTCCCCAGCCCCACCCAGCAATCTGTCTATCTGATCCGCAATATGACGAACCCGAGCACCCGGCAGACAACACACTGTTCGGCATTCACGGTCTCGGCGACAGATGACCCTGTCTATCCGCCTAATTATAGAGTCCCCTACCACCACCATCTGTCTGGGCTTTGCTGCACTCCTATTTCCCTCCTTCCTACAGCAGTTGTTTTCCTGGTTGCTAGGAGCAATGTCCTCCTGTAGTGACCCTGGTCCTGGCCCTTCATTCCTAATATCAGCCAAACAGGCATATTTACCAGGTTGCGCCAGGTCAGGACTAGGCTACCTGACACTTTTCCCCTACCTCTTCTTCTAACTGTTACCCAACTACCTACCTCTGGGTCCTGATCTTCTCCACCTCCACCCTCCTCCATATCACTGGCCCCAGCCAGAGAAAGCTCAGTGAGCTCTAAACTCCTCTCCAGGTTTGCAATGCCCCTGAGTGTTGCAAGCTGCTTATTTAGATCAGTTCCCTTGGCTTCCAAATACGCAACATGCTTGCATCGAGTGCAGACATATTCACCCTCAAACGGCTGCTCAAGGCATGCATACATCTGACAAGATACACACCTGGTAGCATTGTCCATGGAGCACCTATTAAATGGGGAGAAATGTTAAAGTAGAAAAACAGAAAAAAAAACATCCTAAAAAAACCAATGGGAAACGTATAAGGATAAATTCAAACTATGTTCTTGTGTTAAACTATGCCACACTTATCTTCAAACCCCGCACACTTTACTTCAGAACCTCGCACGCTCAGCACCTCGCTTGCTCTGGCTGGTTTATATAGATCTACAAGAACTTCCAGAAGCTGCCAGAAGGTTCTAGAAACAGATGTGACTAATACTACTGATTAAATCCCAAGACAAAACTTTTTTTTTTTTGCTTTTTTAACAGTATCACAGACAAACAGACAAACAATTTCCTAATAAAATGAAACAATTACAGTTATCACCACTATGTAATTGTGTTTAAACTATGCCACACTTATCTTCAAATATCGTATGCAAAATTGCAAAGTGTAAAACAGGCTTTAGGGCATTTGCGCACGTTGCGTTATGTATCTTGTAGACACAAACGCATCCTCTGGCAGAATTTGACAATGTCAAATTTTGTTTTGACCACAAAAACGCTTGAAAAACACATGTGTTTTGAGTAAGTTTTCCTTGCGTTTTAGGTGCGTTTTGATTGCTTTTCACATGCATTTTACTTGCTTTTTGTTAGTTGCGTTTCCAATACATTGTCATGATAGAATAAAGGTTCCAGAAATGAAAAAAGAAAAAAAAAAAAAGACATCTACTGATGTAATTTCATACTACCAAACATTCATTACATTCTGTTTTATAGGTAGAATCTCTAAGAAAATGTCTTTGCAAAATTGAACTCTACGTTATTTGAGGATGTGATGTAATCAGGGAAGCCCTTGAGCTCACTACCAACCAAAAACGGATGCGTTTTTGTTGACAAATATACATATAGATCGCATTAAAAATGCAAGTAAAACGCAATGATTTGAATTTAGGATGAGTTTTTATAATTGTCATTGACTTCAATGTTATCAAAACGCTGCAAAAAAGCTCAAAAGAATTGACATGTTGCTTTTTCAAACGCAGAGATTTTGTAAAAAAAAACCCTGAGCTTTTTTGGACGCATAGTGCGCACAAAATATGCCTATTTCCCATAGACTTTGCTTGGAAAACAAGCAGTTTTGCAATAAAACGCTGCAGTTCAAAACGATGCGGAAACGCATGAAAAAACGCAACGTGCGCACACAGCCTAAGGGACCATTTTAAAAGCTTATGAAACCTTTGCACATGTTTTGTGGTAATAATTAAAATTTTTGAGATAATGATTGCTGGATTTTCATTGGCTGTAAGCCATAATCATCACTATTAACAGAAATAAACACTTGAAATAGATCCCTCTGTGTGTAATGACTCTATATAATATATAATAAACACTTGAAATAGATCCCTCTGTGTGTAATGACTCTATATAATATATAATAAAACACTTGAAATAGATCACTCTGTGTGTAATGAATCTATATAATATATGTGTTTCCCTTTTTGTATTGAATTACTGAAATAAATTAACTTTTTGATGAGATTCTAATTTATTGAGATGCACTTGTATCATTAAAGGGAAGGTGTCGTCCAAAAAAAAAAAAACATTTTTAATAACTGAAAAAATGTAAAGTATTAATGTTTTAATGTTTTGTTTAAATATTATTATTTGCTTTTAATTGAGCAAAATATAAAAAAATTAAAAAGTTTGGTATTTTCCACTGTTAAACACTAGGGGGAGCAGCTGCTGAAATCCTACTGTAGAAATAGCCTGGATTACAGCTGCAGTAAAAGTGGGTAGAATCTGCTCTCCCGTGTGTGATGTCACCTCCTCCTCCCAATCTGGGTGTTTCCAAGGGATAACAGAGAATGAAATGTAGGGACACAGTGCGGAGCCATTTTGTTGGTAACCAGAAATGTTTAAAGTGTCACCAAGGACAGCTGGAGTATCACACAGGATAGAATTAGATACACAGATCAGCAGACAGTATCACACAGGAGAGGATTAGATACACAGCTCAGCAGACAGTATCACACAGGAGAGGATTAGATACACAGCTCAGCAGACAGTATCACACCCGACAGGATTAGATACAAAGCTCTGCAGACAGTATCACACAGAATAGGATTAGATACACAGCTGTGCAGACAGTATCACACAGGAGAGGATTAGATACACAGCTGTGCAGACAGTATCACCGGTATACACCGGTCGACAGATGGCAGGTGGCAGGGGGAGGGGGGGATTTGGAGACAGTAGCAGCGGCGGGGGGGGGGGGAGGGGCGCCGGTACTCACATGCAGAGGCACACAAACACACAGCAGCGGTGGCGCCGGGCAGAGCGGGGGCTGGGTAGAGCGGAGGGAGGGGGTGTCATTGGAGTCGGTAACAGCGGGGGCAGGGGCGGCGGCAGCAGCAGTAGTGGGGGACGGGTAGAGCGGAGGGAGGGAGTGTCATTGGAGACGGTTACGGCGGGGGGAGGGTAGGGTAGGCGGCTCATACTCACATATCCTGGCGGTTGACAGGGGTAAAGTGGAGCAAACAGCATACGCTGTGAGCTCCACAATGATGGCGCCGATCTGTTCCCTCTGCTGTGATCTGGACAGCCCTCCTGTCTGCCGGCCCGCTGATGTGTGTGGAGAGCAGTGCGCATAGCGATGATGTCATCGCTGTGCGCACAGCTTTCCACACACATCAGCGGGCCGACAGACAGGAGGACATTGCGATGCTGCTGGAATCGGTGGCCGGTGAGTATACTTATTCACTGCCCCGTCACACTGATGATGATGTGCGGGGGGCAGTGAATATAGCCACACATGATCACTCCAGGCTGTAGTTGCCAGGGGTGATCATGCGGGACGGCTGTTTATTATGCGCGCACCCCCCGCCCATCATCCCGTCCACCTGTCAGCGCCGGCTTCAGCGCTGAGAGATGATGGGCAAAAGGATGCATGCATATGAAATGAGCAGGCCCACGTGGTCACAGTAGGCGCTGCTACAGCCTGCGCATGCCGCCGATGACCCACTTCACCGCAGCACCCTCATTCCCAGTAGCCATGCCCTACATTCAGGCTATAAGACGCACCCCCACTTACCCCCAACATTTGGGGGGAAAAAAGTGTGTCTTATAGTCTGAAAAATACGGTATATGGTAAAACTAATGATTTCATACAAAATCACAACTCGTCCCGCTAAAAATAAGCCCCCACATGGCAAAATTGACTTTCAAATAAAAAAGTTAGGGCTTCCCTGTGTGAATTCTCTGATGTTTAACAAGATTTGATGTGTGATTAAAATTTTTCCCACAATCGAAACATGAATATGGCTTTACGTTTGTATGAATTCTCTGGTGGAAACGAAGACTTGATATCTGAATAAAACCTTTCCCACACTCTGAACATGAAAATGGCTTCTCCCCTGTGTGAATTCTCTGATGTGTAACAAGAGTTGATTTATCTGCAAAACATTTCCCACATTCTAAACATGAAAATGGCCTCTCCCCTGTGTGAGTTCTCTGGTGTGCAACAAGATGCGATTTTTTTCCAAAACATTTCCCACATTCTGGACATGGATATGGCTTCTCCCCTGTGTGAGATCTCTTGTGTATAACAAGAGTCCATCTCTTTTCAAAACATTTCCCACATTCTGGACATGGATATGACTTCTCCCCTTTAGGAGTTCTCTTCTGTACAACAAGGTTTGATTGACAATCAAAACACTTCCCACACTCTGAACATGAAGATGTCTTCTTTCCTCTGGACGTTCTAACATCCCTGCTGTGACTTTTATTTTCCTTAATAGCCTGTGATGAATCTGAAGATAGGATCTGTTTAATAGGATCAGATGGTAGATCTTTGCTCTGAAGCATTGAGGATAAAGTTGGGATAACGCAATGTTCTTCATATGTGTCTTGTGGCACACCAAGATCATATGATTGAATGTCTGAAGAAGTCAGAAGCCCCTCTGATCTCCTAATACTGTTACCTGCCAAGAATAACACTTTTATTAGTTTTCAATAATGTCAAGTTGAAAATAGTTTTGTTATTTTTAACTATATCAAATATCCATTAAAATTGCAAGTCATGTTACAAAATGTCATTATTCACTAAGGTATTTGTGACAAAACAGTTCACATTGTAACTGAAGACCACAGGGCGAGGACACTAGATAATGATATCAGCGACCAGGATCGACTCTAGCAGTTTTCCAATTCAGTGTTGAATTCAGCATCTTCCTAGATTCATGTCGCAGAGTGTCAGTCACCAGTATTTTGTAGTGAGACCCTCAGTGGACAATCATAAATGAGCCTGTCAGTCAGTACTGTTAGGTGGGTCTGTATGGTACAATCCCTGATAGCCACGTGCATTTTAGAGCAGAACAGAGGAACAGTATGATTATATATGAAGAAGCTCTGACTTTGTAGAAAGTGTAAAACTTGGATTGCAAATTAACTTGTAAAGTGGTTTTCTCAAAGTGACAAAAAAAAGATTAAGGGCGAATGTGATAAATAATTGAAATAAGTATTACTCGCCTGAGGAATCCATTGGCATTTCAGGGCTACCACTTTAGTGCTCCCCTCCAATCTGGGTCTACTTGGCTGCTGTGATGACGAACTCGATATCACACATGACCGTTGCATCATGTCTACTGTGAGGCCAGTGATGGGCTGCAACGCTCACATGGTGTGCATGGCACATTATGGCTGCAGTCAAGTACAGAAAGGCCAGAGATAAGCACCAATTCAGAGGCTAGGACTGCCGAGTAATGCTTCACTTATATTTTCTCTTAATCACTTACTTCCCCCAGTCTCGGGAGGTGGTGAACCTAAATTCTGCAAGAAGTCTATTATAATGGCCAATTAAGTCAAACCTGAAAGCATTATAAGACATTAGTAACCACTGTAAAAGACCACAAACCCATTTCTAAATAAGCCAGAAGTAAATCCACTAAAGTACATCCATAATTAAGTTCTGGTAACTGAATGTTGATCGAAGGTAAAATAATAGGCGACATCCTGGCCTCCTGATCAATGCTGTAGGATGTAATTGTACCGCCCCGCGGCCTCGGCTGCGACCGCCGAGCCGCTTGGGTCCGGGCTCGTGTGTGTCGGTGGCTTGAGCGCCTCCAGACCCGGGGGTCACGTCGCTCTGCAAGGGTGTTTGGCGCTACGCGCGGGGGAATGCGGGTGTTTGGTTTTGGGATGATTGTTCGTGACGCCACCCACGGGTTGTGGTGATGGAGGACACCACCGCTGCGGTGAAGGTGCGGGGACTCCCGGGAGCGGTGTAGTGGCGCAGCTAGGTGTTGACCCCTCCGTGGGTAGGGGATGTTGGTCCCGGGGCCCGGTTGTACGATGTTACTCACGATTAAACCACACAGAGTCACTGGTAAACTAAACGGAGGGATGGACTGGGCCCGCAGCCGGCTGCAGCTTCCTAGTCGGGTTGGCAATGTCCGTCTTTCTCCTGCACCTGTTTGTAGTGTGACCACTGTGCCTGGGCACTGCTAGTCCACTCCCCGGCGTGTGTGTGTCGTAGGAGCCCCTTTTGCCCGCAGGCGCTGGCCCTTGGATCTCTGGCGGTGGCTACTATCCGGACGGGTTGGGCTGTTGCCTTCAAACGGGACTTTGGTGGGAATGAACCCCTAAGGTCCAGACCGCAATCAGTTAATTCGACTATGGTAGAGGCGTAAAGCCTAGTTCGGGGTCTGAGTACCCTGCCTGGTGCTCCGGTATCCTGTTGGCTCCCCGGTTCGGTTCCGGCGGGCCACTACCCTGTCCCGGTCCCTCACGGTTCCACCGGTCGTATTCCCGGTCTCCTGCAGACGGCCACTGCCGTCTGCCTGCCTGACTGATCTGGGGTCCTAGGCTCCAGCCCAGGCCCCAAGCAGAACTGTACTCCACTACTCTCCACTCCACTGTACTGAACTGGACTGTCTACTGTTTTCCTGCCTCAGGCCAGCAGACTCCTCGGGGGGCGTGTCTTACCTGCCTGACTCCGCGCACCTGGTGTGCCTGTCTGACTCTGAGGGAGGCAATCAGGTCTTTGTGGTTGACTGGTGGTACCTTTCTAGTGTGGGGGTGTATGTGGTGAGTGTAGTGACCTGTGACCCCTGGGGTCCAGGGTGTCACATAATGTAGTGGGAACAACTGTGTTACTTAGGCATTTCCTTAATTTATCTGTGAAATTGTCTTTTTCCAATAATTTTTGGACAACCTTCCCTTGGAACAGATTTGCTGTGAACTTCCAGGAGTTGAGAAATGAACTGCAGAAATCAATGTGAAAAATGTGCTGGAAAGTTTCATTTCACACTTTAAGAGCGAGACTCACACTTAAACCAACACAATAAAATCACATACTGGGTGTAAAATCGGCGCTAGCATCCCTGTATGGTCCAGCTTCCTCCACCAGTCAGAGATGATGGCGCTTTTACCATGCCGGCTGCCCTGTGGAATCTCAGGTTCCTGTCTCTGCTTCTTGTTACCGGGGCCTGTGCATGCTGCAGCGATCTTCTAGGAGCGCGCTCTCTCACCTCTTCTGATAAGGAACAGTGCATTTAGTCTGGAAATGCCTTTCAGCCTATGCCTGTGTACTACTGGGTACTTAAGGCATTTTACTCTTTAGGGATGTGCCTGAGAAACGTGTCCTGTTAGTTTGTATGTTAGCTAGTTGTCAGGTCCCTTGTATTTGTTCCAGTCTAGTGTTCGAGTCCATTCCAGTCCTGTGTTCCTGTACCCATGTTCTAGAATCCGTTTCGGACCTGCATACCTGTACTTGTGTTCCAGCTGTCCTGTCAGTACAAGCCTGCCAGTCTGTACCAGCCATCCTGCCGATTTCTTAATCCAGACCTGCATTCTTGACCCCTGGGGTCAGCTGCCGCGAAACATGGGAATGCCCTGGAGTGGTATCTGGCGGCTAACTTCCAGCACAAGCCTAACCTCTCTATCAGAGGCTCTCATGAAGACTAGGTAGTCACTTAATATCACCCTTCCAAGGTAAACCCAGATCCATGGTGCAGTGGGTCCATACCCTACTAAGTAACAGTTTGCTCAAGCCATGGATCCCATTGACCACAGCTCCCCTACACCTTGGTGTTGTATCAATAGATGACCCACCAGTGGGAACAGCAGGATCAGGTCATGACTTATCAGCGATCTGTGAACACCCCCTTGAATGCTCTGGCACTGGCAGCCTCATCTGCACCATTCCAGCCAGCAGTTTCGGCACAGCCAATTATTCTTGTTCCTAGCTCTGGACCCCTATCGTTTGCTCCTCCATGCTTTGATGGTGACCTCAAACAATGCTGTGGGTTCATCAACCAGTGCAAGCTGCACTTTGAACATATGGCTCATCAATTCCACTTAGACTCGGTCAAAGTGGCATTAAGTATGTACCACCTGGGTGGAGAGGCCCTTGCGTGGCTCATACCCTAATGGGAGTGAGGGGGATCTCGCAATCTCGAACCTGCAGCCCTTCCTGGAGGTGTTCCACAAGGTTTTCGATGAGCTGGGACTTGTTAAGTCTGCAGCATCATCTCTTCTCAAACTGCGCAAGGGGAGTCTTTCAGTAGACCTTTATTCCATTTGTTTCTGCACCAAACAAGCAATAATGAGGCGCAGATAGAAACCTTCTGGGAGGGTCTGACCGGGAGAATAAAGAAGTTTGCTGGTCGAGATATTCCCACCTCCTTGGATGACCTGGTTTCCCTGGCTATCCGGAATGATTTCAGGTTTCAGGAATGCTCTAGAGAGGTGAACCTGTCAGTGAAAATTTCCTGTGGTAACACCCGGTTCAACAAGTCAGCCGATCTGGATTCCAGTTCCGCAGGAAATTTCAAGCAACAGGCAGTGGGGGACAGGTATCAGATTCATGTTCAACATCTCCAAAGTCTCTTGGTAATGTTGTCCGTTGATGGGAGACCTCTGTCCGAGACCGATTAAATTTGTTACTGAGACGGTGGAACTTCGAGTGGGAATGTTGCATTTGAAAAAGAAGATCGCCTTCTATATGCTACTAGGCCTAGCCCATTATTTGCTCCTGTGTCTGCCGTGGCACGGGCCAGTCTTGGATTGGAGGTCCAGAGAAGTGCTTCGTTGGGGTCAGTTTTGTCAAGAGAAATATCTTGCCATTCATCCTGTTTGACCTCCGGTGACTCCGTCCAACCTATTGGGCTTAACACCTGCTTATTTGGAATATGTGAACATCTTCAATAAGAAGAAACTATAGACTCTACCAACACACGGGCCGTATGACTGTCCTATGTATCTACTTCCCAGTGTTACTCCTCCTCAACGCTGTATCCCAGACGGAGACCAAGCCATGTCCGAGTAAATCAGAGAGAATATGGCTAGGAGATTTCTCTATAAATCTTCCTCCCTGGCTGGAGCTGGTTTCTTCTTTGTAAAGAGAAATGATAGCTCTCTCCAGCCTTGCATTGACTACAGGGGTGTCAATGAAATCAATTAAGAATAAGTATCGTATGCCACTCATTCCAGAATTGTTTCATCATCTCAGAGGCTCCAGAATCTTCACTAAACTCAGTCTTTGAGATGCATATAACTTGATCAGTATACACCAGGAGAACGAATGGAAGACCGCTTTTAACACCAGGGACAGTCATTATACGCATGGAGTATTGCTGTTTGGGTTCTGCAATGCCCTTGAAGTCTTCCAAGAATTCATAAATAGAAAAAAAACTGTGGAAATAAAAGCGCAGATAGGGTATTACCCCAATATATGCGGGGTGAGGAGAGGGGAGTAATATACTCACCAGATGCAGTTGTGACGGTCACAACTACTTTACTCGCGTGTATAACTTTGATCAAGGCTGCAGCCACCCAAATGGCAGATAACAGAGAGGAGTAGAGAAGGGTGATTAATGCCGCGCCAAATGATCACTGTCCAGATGTCAGATTAACGTGTCTTTATTGTTGGCATAGGTCTACGCGTTTCAGGAGCTCTGCTCCCTTCCTCAGGACCGTCAAGCTCCAAAATTGTGATTTGATGTTTCTTTGGTGCTTGACGGTCCTGAGGAAGGGAGCAGAGCTCCTGAAACGCGTAGACCTATGCCAACAATAAAGACACGTTAATCTGACATCTGGACAGTGATCATTTGGCGCGGAATTAATCACCCCTCTCTACTCCTCTCTGTTATAAGAATTCATAAATGCCATTTTCCGTGATCGTCTCTACTCCTGAGTGGTGGTATACCTGGATGACATCATGGTGTTCTCCCCCAACCTGCCCACACACATCAGGAATGTCCACCAGGTCCTGCAGAGGCTTAGGAAGAACCATATGTACAGCATGTTTGAGAAGTGTGTGTTCGAGCAGACGTCACTTCGATTCCTGGGTTTCATTATCTCTGTGTGATGGCTGTCCAGGGCCACATGCACAGAATGGCTATCAGGGACAGATTAGGCACAAGATGCCCACCAACCAACATCCTGAGAGATGATGAAACCCTTTAACCCCTATACAGAGATCTGGATTAACTACAGGGTCCAGGAGATCGCTGCCTATGGAAGGCTGCAGTACAGAGAGGAATCATCGCCAGGCCGGGTCAAAACCAGGAGGCACAAAAAGGGGCAAAAAGAACAGGCAAGAGAATTGTCAGTAAATCAGGCTGAGGTCAAAACGGAGAGGTCAGCAAGTTACTAAACAGCAGGCAGCAGACTCATCATTAAATCAGGCCGAGGTCAAAACGGAAAACAATGGTAGTGGGGCAGCAAGGAGCCTGAACCAGAAAAGCAACAATACAAGACTAAAGCCTGCTTTACACGTTGCAATTAGTTGTACAATCGCATTTGCGATGTGACACGCCCAGGTTGCATACGGGATCTTATGAGATTGCACGTAGGTCGTTCATTTGCTGTCACACGAGCGTTAGTAGTCTATGTTAAATTGATCAATTTTGTGTGCGATCCTTTAGATCATGTGTTCTGTGACGTATGCATTGGGCACCCTTTTTTTTTTTTTTATTTATTGACTTGCCAAGCGTGTGTAATGTGTAGGGATGCGTTTTTACTATGTCATCTGCCATTCAGCTCTGCTACATGGCCGCTGACAGCAGACACAGACAGCCATGTAGCAGAACTGAATGGCAGATGACAGCAGACACAGAAAGAGCCGCACTGTCAGAATGAACTCGGGTGAACCTCACCCGACTTCATGGTCATGCTGCGGCTCTGTCTGTGTCGCGCCCTGATTAGCGGTCACCAGTGAAGGACTCACCGGTGACCGCTAAACTCCTGAGTAACTGAATTGAGCAGCCCTCTCTCATATACTCACCGTTCCCCGATCCCCGGCGCTGCACGGCGTTCACACTGCTCCGGCGGCTTTTACTATTTTGAAAAAGCCGGCCGCCCATTAAACAATCTCGTATTCCCTGCTTACCCCGCCCACAGGCGCCTATGATTGGTTGCAGAGAGACACGCCCCCACGCTGAGTGACAGGTGTCACACTGCACCCAATCACAGAAGCCGGTGGGCGTGTCTATACTGTGCAGTGAAATAAATAATTAAATAATTTAAAAAAACGGCGTGCGGTCCCCCCCAATTTTAAAACCAGCCAGATAAAGCCATACGGCTGAAGGCTGGTATTCTCAGGATGGGGAGCCCCACGTTATGGGGAGCCCCCCAGCCTAACAATATCAGTCAGCAGCCGCCCAGAATTGCCGCATACATTAGATGCGACAGTTCTGGGACTGTACCCGGCTCTTCCCGATTTACCCTGGTGCGTTGGCAAATCGGGGTAATAAGGAGTTAATGGCAGCCCATAGCTGCCAATAAGTCCTAGATTAAACATGTCAGGCGTCTCCCCAAGATACCTTCCATGATTAATCTGTAAGTGACAGTAAATAAACACACACACCTGAAAAATCCTTTATTAGAAATAAAAAACACAAACATATACCCTGGTTAACCACTTTAATCAGCCCAAAAAAGCCCTCCATGTCCGGCGTAATCCAGGATGATCCACCGTCGCTTCCAGCGCTGCTGCATGGAGGTGACCGGAGCTGCAGCAGACACAGCAGCTCCTGTCACCTCCACACAGCAACTGAAGACAGCCGCGCGATCAGCTGAGCTGTCACTGAGGTTACCCGCTGTCACTGGATCCAGCGGTGGCCGCTGGTAACCTCAGTGACAGCTCAGCCGATCGCGCGGCTGTCTTCAGTTGCTGTGTGGAGGTGACAGGAGCGGCTGTGTCTGCTGCAGCTCCGGTCACCTCCATGTAGCAGCGCTGGAAGCGACGGTGGATCATCCTGGATTACGCCGGACATGGAGGGCTTTTTTGGGCTGATTAAAGTGGTTAACCAGGGTATATGTTTGTGTTTTTTATTTCTAATAAAGGATTTTTTCGGGTGTGTGTGTTTATTTACTGTAATTTATAGATTAATCATGGAAGGAATCTCGGGGAGACGCCTGACATGTTTAATCTAGGACTTATTGGCAGCTATGGGCTGCCATTAACTCCTTATTACCCCGATTTGCCAACGCACCAGGGTAAATCGGGAAGAGCCGGGTACAGTCCCAGAACTGTCGCATATAATGTATGCGGCAATTCTGGGCGGCTGCTGACTAATATTGTTAGGCTGGGGGGCTCCCCATAACGTGGGGCTCCCCATCCTGAGAATACCAGCCTTCAGCCGTATGGCTTTATCTGGCTGGTTTTAAAATTGGGGGGACCGCACGCCGTTTTTTTAAATTATTTAATTATTTATTTCACTGCACAGAATAGACACGCCCACCGGCTGCTGTGATTGGGTGCAGTGTGACACCAGTCACTCAGCGTGGGGGCGTGTCTCACTGTAACCAATCATAGGCGCCGGTGGGCGGGTAAAGCAGGGAATACGAGACTGTTTAATGGGCGGCCGGCTTTTTCAAAACAGTAAAAGCCGCCGGAGCAGTGTGAACGCCGTGCAGCGCCGGAGATCGGGGATCGGTGAGTATGAGAGAGGGGGATAGACTGACATGGACAGATAGAGAGGGACAGAGATAGTGACCGACTGACAGAGATTAGTGAATGACAGACATTGTGAGGCGCTTCAGAACGCAGCTTTTCAGCTGCGCTCTGAAGCGGACCTTATTTAAGCTGCGGTGCAGAGCGCACACCTGCGCACATAGCATCAGACACCAAAATCGTATGAGGGATGTCACACGTTACAATTGACTAGGTTTGTGCAACAAAACGCTCAATTCTAGACAAAGATACGATGTGTTTGCGATCAACGGTTTTGCGTTCAATCCTGTTCGCACGTAGATGTCACACGCAGATACCTCACAAATGATGCCGGATGTGCGTCACTTACAACTTGACCCCAACGACGGATTGTGAGATATATTGAAGCGTGTGTTGGGGGCTTAAGGGTGGCTTTACACGCTGCGACATCGCTAGCCGATGCTAGCGATGGCGAGCGTGATAGCACCCGCCCCTATCGTTATGCCGATATTTGGTGATCGCTGCCGCAGCGAACATTATCGCTACGGCAGCGTCACACGCACTTACCTGGTCGGCAGCGTTGTGGTGACTGCCGAACAATCCCTCCCTCAAGGGGGAGGTGCGTTCGTCATCATAGCTACGTCACCGCTACGTCACTAAGCAGCCGGCCAATCAAAGCGGAGGAGCGGAGATGAGCGGGACGAACATCCCGCCCACCTTCTTCCTTCCTCATTGCTGGCGTGTGGCAGGTAAGGAGAGGTTCCTCGTTCCTGCGGCATCACACGTAGCGATTTTGGACGTTTTTGCAACGATCCAAAATCGCTCCTAGAAGTCACACACAACGAGATCGCTACAGCGACCGGGTGTGCGTCACAAAATCTGTGACCCCAACGAGATCGCTGTAGCGAAATCATAGCGTCTAAAGTCCGCTTAACATAAGGCTGTATCTGGCAAGGAACAACAAAATTCTAAATGCTAAAAAGGGTGTGGTGCTCTCTGAAAGGCTGAGGCAGGGGCTGATGACTTTAGCTGGAAAGCACGCACAAACAAGTCAGACACAAGCACCACAGGTCACAGCAACAACACCCCTAGGTTAGCAGTGCCTCTGCGCTCCAGACACTGGCACTGACTTCTTGTCCATCACCGGCAACAGCTGCAGGATGAATATGGCGGTATCTGGTGACAGAAGCCTAAAGGGGGCTTTACACGCAACGACATCGCTAACGAGATGTCGTTGGGGTCACGGAATTCATGACGCACATCCGGCCTCGTTAGCGACGTCGTTGCGTGTGACCGCTAACAATCAAAAATACTCACCACATCGTTGATCGTTGACACGTCGTTCAAATCCCAAATATCATTGCTGGTGCAGGACGCAGGTTGTTTGTCGTTCCTGAGGCAGCACACATCGCTAAGTGTGACACCCCAGGAACGACGAACAACACCGTACCTGCGTCCTCCAGCAACGAGGTGAGCGTGTCTTTCCTTCGGCTGTTCTACGCCTCTCCTCTTCTATTGGCCGCCTGCCGTGTGATGTCGCTGTGACGCCGCACACACCGCCCCCTTAGAAAAGAGGCAGTTCGCCAGCCACAGTGACGTCGCTAGGCAGGTAAGTACGTGTGACGGGGACTAACGATATTGTGTGCCAAAGGCAGCGATTTGCTCGTGACGCACAAATGACGGGGGCGGGTGCTTTCACGAGCGACATCGCTAGCGATGTCGCTGCATGTAAAGCAGCCTTTAGTCGTACAAACAGATTCTGGTACAGACATGACACTCTGATGATGAAATTATGAAGTGGCCCTGTCTTGACGGTGTGAAGGCTGCGCAACGGTTTCTGGGTTTCGCAAATTCCTAACATCAATTTATACCGCATCTCTCAACCCAAACTGCCCCGATTTCTGCATTAATCTGCAAGGGTGCTAGTCCGAAGGTGAGGACTCCGGAGGCTAAGAGCACTTTTATCTCCATGAAGCAGGCCTGTTCATTGTCTCCCACGCTGCATAGAACCTGAGACTAATAAACAGTTCTTGGAAGTGGATGCTTCTTACTCTAGGGCTGAGGCTGTCCACACGCAGAAATCACTTACCAGGTGAATGATAGCCTGCGGGTTTTTTTCCAAGGCCTTCTCTTCTTCAGAATGCAACTATTAAATTGGCGGCCAAGAGTTATTGGTGATTAAGATGGCTTTGGAGGAGATGTAATATCTGCTAGAAGGGGCAGTCCATCCAGTTTTTATAAACACCAACAATAAGAATTTGGCCTACCTGCAGTCCAAACAGAGGATGAATCCATGCCAAACTAGGTGATTGTTATTTGCCTGTTTTGACTTCGTCTTCCATTTTCAGCCAGCGGACAAGAACAAAAAGGTGCTTTTTGTCAACCAACCAAGAAGAGGATCCTCAACACAACAATGAGCCCTCCAAGATGCCTATTGTGGCTCCAGTAAATTTAACTTTAGCGTAGACGCTGACAGGAAGCTAATTCTGCGTAGGGTCACTCGTATAAATTTGCTGGTCATGCTGGGCAGAGAAGATGGCCCTGCTCATCTCACAGCATTATTGGTGGCCATCCCTGCGTAATGACATCACTCGGAATAAAACTCCAAAACATATTCCATCATATCGGTTAATACCACTTCCTGTGCCCTCCGCTCCCTGGCAGCCCAGTGTGATTGACTTAATCACAGACCTTCAGGTGTCATTCGGTTGCTCAGTCATCTGGAAAGTAATGATCGTTTTTAAAAATGGCACACTTTACTCCCTTGCCTGGTCTTCCATCTACTCCAGTACTCGCTAAGAAGTTCATTCAGCATATTTAACACTTGCACAGTCTACCGCTCCACATCGTATCAAACAGAGTCGTGCAGCTTACTTTTCAGTTCTGTAGGGCTACCTGCAAAATATAACTTATTATCCTAAAAATAAGGTATGTTCAGGGTCGGACTGGCTGACTGGAGAACCTGAAGGATCCTCCGGTGGGCCCAGGCATTGGCTCCTGCTGGCAGGACCGCCATCAGGCCTTACTGATGGGGCCCGGTGAAAAGGGGGGCCCGGCCGGGGTACTCACTTTGCTTTATTAAGCCCCGGCTGAGCTCCTCTGTTTACTGAACAAAAGTAACAGTTACAGCTGCAATACCACATTGTTAATAAGCATGTGATGCTCTTCAGGTGTCTTGCATGCAAATTAGCAATGTGGATGCACCAGGGTCAGTGTGGCAGAGCAGGGCGCCGACGCGTCATTCTACGGCCCAGTGTGTAGCAGAGAGATGAGGTCACCAATTGTGACCTCATCACACTGCTGCAGGCAACGCAGAGCTGCAGAAGTGGTGAGGACGCGGCAGCCACTGGTAAAAGGTAAGTGCTCCATGAGCTGAAGACAGGAGCGGAACGATTGCTAGGGGTAGTGGGAGCCCGCCTACCCCAGTCCATGCTTTACTTCAGCTGTATGTGCGTCTAAGTGCGCACATCCAGCTGAAATGCATCACTGCTCAGAGAGAACACCACGTTATGTGGGAGCCAGGGAGGGTGAGTAAAATGTTTTGGGGTTTTTTTTTCTTTTTGTGTTGAATATATATATACCAGGAAGAGCCCAGGAGAGGACATGCAAGTGCATCTCAATAAATTAGAATATCATCAAAAAGTTAATTTATTTCAGTAATTCAATACAAAAAGGGAAATGCATATATTATATAGAGTCATTACAGAGTGATGTATATCAAGTGTTTATTTCTGTTAATGTTGATGATTATGGCTTACAGCCAATGAAAACCCAAAAGTCATTATCTGAGAAAATTAGAATAATTACCACAAAACACCTGCAAAGGCTTCCTAACTGTTTAAAAGGGTCTCTTAGTCTGGTTCAGTAGGCTACACGATCATGGGGAAGACTGCTGACTTGACAGATGTCCAGTAGGCAGTCATTGACACACTCCTCAAGGAAGGTAAGCCTCAAAAGGTCACTGATAAAAAGGCTGGCTGTTCACAGAGTGCTGTATCCAAGCATATTAATGGAAAGTTGAGTGGAAGGAAAAAGTGTGGTTGTAAAAGGTGCACAAGCAACCGGGATAACCGCAGCCTTAATGGGATTGTTAGGAAAAGGCCACTCAAAAATTTGGGGGAGATTCACAAGGAGTGGACTGCTGCTGGAGTCAGTTCTTCAAGAGCCACCACACACAGATGTATCCAGAACATGGGCTACAAGTGTCGCATTCCTTGTGTCAAGCCACTCATGATCAATAACCAATACCAGAAGCATCTTACATGGGCCAAAGAGAAAAATAACTGGACTATTGCTCAGTGGTCCAAGGTGTTTTCAGATGAAAGTAAATTTTGAATTTCATTTGGAAATCAAGGTCCCAGAGTCTGGAGGAAGAGTGGAGAGGCCACAATCCAAGCTGCTTGAGGTCTAGTGTGAAATTTCCACAATCAGTGATGTTTTGGTGAGCCATGTCATCTGCTGGTGTAGCTTCACTGTGTCCTATCAAGACCAAAGTCAGCGCAGCTGTCTACCAGGAAATTTTAGAGCACATCATGCTTCCCTCTGCCGACAAGCATTTTAGAGATGGAAATTAAATTTTCTAGTAGGACTTGGCACCTGTCTACTCTGCCAAAAGTACCAATACCTGGTTTAATAACCACAGTATCTCTGTGCTTGATTGGCCAGAAAACTCGCCTGACCTAAACCCCATAGAGAATCTATAGAGTAATGTCAAGAGGAAGATGAGAGACACCAGATCCAACAATGCGGACAAGCTGAAGGCTGCTATCAAAGCAACCTGGGCTTCCGTAACACCTCAGCAGTGCCACAGGCTGATCGCCTCCATGCCACACTGCATTAATGCGGTAATTCAAGCAAAAGGAGTCCTGACCAAGTATTGAGGCATTTACTGTACAGACTTTTCAGGAGGCGCCAACATTTCTGAGTTTAAAATTATTTTTTTCAGTTGGTCTTATAAAATATTCTAATTTTCTGAGATAATGACTTTTGGGTTTTCATTGTCTGTAAGCCATAATCATCAACAATAATAGAAAAAAACACATGAAATAGATCCCTCTGTGTGTAATGACTATATAATATATGACTTTCCCTTTTTGCATTGAATTACTGAAATAAATTAGCTTTTTTATGATATTCTAATTTATTTAGAAGCACTAATTGGTGGAGGAAGGTTGAACTAGATGGACCTAGGTCTTTTTTCAACCTATGTAACTTGTATAAACCAGGAGCGGGACTAATGTACCAGGAGGCGAACAAGGAGGTTGACATATATACCAGAAGGGTGACCTATATACCAGGAGGAAGACATATAGACTAGGAAGGGGACATTTATATTAAGAGCGGCCAAGGAAGGGAACATATATATCAGAAAGACATTTATACCAGAAAGAGGATAAACCAGGAGGGGACATAAATACCAGGAGGGGTCCAGGAAGAGGACATATATATCAGGAGCCCCTCTCCCTGTATCACCCTTGAATGACTGAGCCCCTCTCTTCGAATTACTCCTGACTATTGACTATGTCCCCTCCCTTGGTATCACCCCAGATTGAGTGAGAGCCCATCACCCTGTATCATTCATACTGACTGAGCCCCTCTCCCCATATCACCCCTAATTAACTGCGCCACCTCCCCCTGTATCACCCCGGACTGACTGAGCCCCTTGTCCTCTGTATGACCTCTGCCTGACTGAGCCTATCCCGCTGTATCACCCCTGCTTGACAGCACCCCCTTACCTTGTATAACCTCTGACAGTCTGTGCCCCCTCCCCCTGTATCACCCCTGACTGACTGCGCCTCCTTCCCCCTGTATCACCCTTGACTGACTGCGGCCCCTTACCTCCTTATCATTCCCGACAGACTGCACCCCCTTACTTTGCATAACCTCTGACAATCTTTGCCCCTTCCCCCTGTATCACCCCTGACTGACTGCGCCCTCTTCCCTCTGTATCACTCCTCACAAACTGTGCCCCCTCCCGCTGTATTACCCCTGACTGACTTTGGTTTTCTTCTTTCTTCGCACACCACTAACAAAACAAACCTTTTCATAAAAATTATGGCCTTATGGATGATTTCCGTAAAGTGTATGGGGGATGTGTGGGAAAGTTCTCTTTCGATATCACTCCAATGTTACACATAACTGATTCAGGACCCTACCACTTTTAGTACATATAGTATGCACATTCACATCATGTATTTGCTGCAGAATTTCTACAATGGAAATCCCACAGCAAATTAACAGTGGTGATATCCAGGCAAATATTGTGCCGATATTGCTGCATTTTCTAGTACAAATGGTTCCTCCACCTTCAGCACTGACCTCTTTCTTTGTGTTGCAAAGGATGAAATCGATGGTGAATATCCGCAGCATAAATTCACACATTGTTCATTTCAAATCTGCAGCACCGATCAACTCGTTTAGTGGTTAATACACATCAGTGGACATTTATCATTGAGTTTTCACTAAAATGTGGGCATCAGGTCTTTCTATAACATTAATGCATTTTGTTGTTTTTTTTTCACTATTGGAGTGCTGCTTTTAACTCAAGGTGTCTACCACTGTCTTATACTCACTCAATGGCATTTTCACCTTTTTTTTTTTCTGTGGTGCCATCTTGTGAGCGCAACTTATGGCTGTCCGTAAGTCATAATTTACTTCACAAGTGTTCAATACAAGTCCATGAGAGCAAGAACGAGGCTCTCATACACTTTTATTGAGGTGTAACCTCTGGCCCCATGAATCACTGGAGCAGCCGGCAGGTCACAAACTGCTGGAGACTGACAAGCTTGTCAGCATTAGGGGGTGAAGATGCCAGAAGGGGAGTATAAGAGTCAGGGACCTTAGATGAGAATCCCCACTCCAGCGGTAAAAGAATAAAAACCTGGAGAGAAGCTTTAAAAAGTGTATTACATAGTATTATACCCTGATATTAGCATGTTTTACCACGCAATTGGTGGTCTTATATTTATTTCTATGTAGCTACATAGTGGGCCCCAAGAATGGTTATCTCTGGTGGGCACAAGGTACTCCAGTCCAACGCTGGTTATGTTCATTTTTTTAAGTCCCATATTGTAGAATCAATAGGAGAGGAAATCGGGTATATGCCGCGCTAACACCACGGAATCCGATATTAATATAATTCCTTTATCGTTTGTACAGGTTGACGCATTTGAGAAACATCCGTCTCCTTCATCAGGACAACAAAGGAACAGTATGATACTGTTCCTTTGATATCCTGATGAAGGAGACGGATGTCTCTGAGACGTGTCGACCTGTACAAACAATAAAGGAATTATATTAATATCGGATTCCGTGGTGTTAGCGCAGCATATACCCAATTTCCTCTCCTATTGATTCTACGTCTCAAACCTCGGGGTTGCAGCTGATACCATCACGGCACGTGCATATAGGGCTTGTGACTGTCACAACCTGAATAAGTGAGTGTGCCTAATTTTTGTTTATTAATTCCTCTACCGGGTAAGACCCTATCGTGCTTCTCTGTTCCACAGTATTATACCTAGTCCCACATTGTAGCAGCTGCTGAATGGAAAGAATCTGTGACTTCTCTGCATTTAGTGGTCACTACTCACCTGGGCGGTTATCTGTAGGAATCTCCTCTTTACTCCGCTCATCACCCCTCACGTATGTCTCTGTAGTATTAATATGGGTCAGATCTTCACCCTGAAACAAATATTGTAAAAGTCACAGACAGATGGAGAAGTCCCATCTATGATCAGCTCTAATCCTGCCATCTCCACCGCTCTCATTACACAAGTATAAATCATATAATACTGGAGGATAAAACAAGACTGAGCACAAGACCTTCACAGCCATCTACACATTATAGGGAGATTTCATGGCACCTTCTCTCCATCGACCTGATGATCCTGAGGAACATCGGGGTCTTCTTGTTTACAGTCCTGTGGGAGAAGAGGACGGGGACATCTCTCTGGTGTTGTCCTCTTACTGGATAGACCTGGAGGAGACACATACAGGGACTGAATTAATTCCTTACATACAGATAATTATAGGCCGTGTGTATTTAGTCCTGTCTATTACCTGGTGATGTGAGGGGCTGGGGATCCTCCATCATGACGTCCTTGTACAGATCTTTGTGTCCTTCTAAATACTCCCACTCCTCCATGGAGAAATAGACAGTGACGTCCTGACACCTTATAGGAACCTGACACATACAATGATACCGTCACCCCCGATCCCTTCATAGCGTTACTGTATAATGTCCCAGCATTCCCACCAGTGTCACCTCTCCAGTCAGCAGCTCAATCATCTTGTAGGTGAGTTCTAGGATCTTCTGGTCATTGATATCCTCATGTATTGGGGGGTGAGGTGGAGGCCCCGTGATTGGGCTCAGGGGTCTTCCCCATCCCTCAGACACAGGGGCCTGACAGCGCTCACTAGAGGTCTTCTTCACTACTGTGTAATCCTGGTTATGGAGAGACACAGTAATAAATCTCACTCCAGACATTTCCAGAGTCCTCACCTCTCCAGTTCTGTCCATCTGTTATTCCCATAGATAAGAATGATGTAATGTGACGTCATCAGAATCTCTCACCTCTCCAGTAAGCCGGAAGAGGATCTCTAGGGTGAGGTGTAATATCCTCTCCGCCATCTTGTCCCTGTCCATATCCATCCTTCACGGGGCAATCAGGAGAATTCTCTTCTATAGAAGATCTCCACTGAGAGGATCCGATATTGTAGGGAACTGAATGGGGAGAAGATGACGATGTAACATCAGAAAGAATCCGCTGTAATAATACAATTACTGGAGATAATAAGGAGAAACATATAATGAGAACATTCTGGGGGAACATTATACTGTGTGGGGACAAAAAGGGGCCGAGGACCGAGGGCAGAAAGGGGCCGAGGAGAGAGGGCAGAAAGGGGCCGAGGACCGAGGGCAGAAAGGGGCCGAGGGCAGAAAGGGGTCGGGGAGTGAGGGCAGAAAGGGGCCGAGGGCAGAAAGGGGTCGGGGAGCGAGGGCAGAACGGGGCCGAGGAGCGAGGGCAGAACGGGGCCGGGGACCGAGGGCAGAAAGGGGCCGAGGACTGAGGGCAGAAAGGGGCTGAGGACTGAGGGCAGGAGAGGGGCCGAGGACTGAGGGCAGACGGGTTTCCTCACTTCCGGCCTCTCATAGTTGGGGCATCTGTATCTATCAAAGGAAAAGTAACAAAAACCTCACGATTCGAGAGAAAAACACCAAGAAAGTCTCAGAGCTGAAGGGGTTAATGCTTCCTGCCCCAGTAATGGGGAATCTCCACACACCTCCTCCTGCAGAGCCGCACACTAGATATATGGCTGCTCTGTGCTTCCAGGACCTGTGATGATGTCACATGGAGGGGAGGAGTCAGGGGTCACATGGTCAGCTCCTCAGTGTATGCAGGGCTCTGCTGTGCTGGGTGTCAGGTGCTGGATGAGGGGAAGGTTATGCTGTATGTGACCACTGGAGGGAGCAGCGCTGTGCTGGGATATACTTGGTGCTCGGCCCAGTGGGAGTCACTTGCAGTGTATGAGCCTCGCACTGGCAGAAATCAGCGTTATCAGATGTAGTGTGCGCAAAGAAAAAACTATATATACTGTATATAATATGAACAAACCACCTTCCCTCTCCCGGACGTGCTCTGTTTATGGCTGCATGTGTGGGCGGAGACCCAAACCACCCAATCAGTGACTTGCATCACAGGAGATGCTGGGGGCATATACATCACAGGAGACGCTGGGGACATATACGATACAATACACTTTATTGATCCCAAGGGAAATTATAGTATCACAGCAGCACAACATAAACAAGAACATAAATTAGAGAGATATATGAAGATACACTAGTGCTCCACTGAAGTGACAACGGTGAATGGAATGATGGAAAACAGTTAAAGGCTAGAGTAAAGGCCCCGTCACACAGAGATAAATCTTTGGCAGATCTGTGGTTGCAGTGAAATCATGGACATATTGTTCCATTTGTACACTGCCACAAACCTGGCACTGATTGTCCACAATTTCACTGCAACCACAGATCTGCCGCAGATTTATCTCTGTGTGTGACAGGGCCTTAAGGGTTATAAAAGCCGAGCCTTACAAAAAGTGCTGTGTGCTGCTGGTAGGGTGCTGGATCCTGTGTGTGGCCAGCTGAGGGGAGTGACAAGTTTAACCCCTTAAGGACAAAGCCAATTTTGTACTTACTGTTCAGGTCAAATTTTGCAAATCTGACCAGTGTCACTCTAACAGGTTATAACTCTGGAATGCTTCAACGGATCCCGGTGATTCTGAGATTGATTTTCCGTGACATATTATATTTCATGATAGTGGTAAATTTAGGATGATAGTTTTTGCTTTAATTTGTGAAAAAAACAAAACAGAAATTTGATGAAAATTTAGAAAATTTAGCAATTTTCAAACATTTGATTTTTATGCCTTTAAGCCAGAGAGTTCTGTCACACAATATAGTTACTAAATTACATTTCCCACATGTCTACTTTACATCAGCGCAATTTTTGAAACAAAATGTTTTGGGGTTAGGAAGCTAGAAGGGTTCAAAAGTTCATTATCAATTTCTCATTTTTTCAACAAAATTTACAATATCATTTTTTTGGGGACCACATCGTACTTGAAGTGACTTTGAAGAGGCCTAAGTGGCAGAAAATACCCCAAAGTGACACCATTCTAAAAACTACACCCCTCAGTAAGAATTGTTCCAATTTGAAAATAGAAGCGGATGTCCTCAGAGCCAGATTTAGTATCGTTATCCTAAAGAACTGACCATAGATGCTTTCAATAGAACAAAACTAATCAATCAAAACAATTGCATGACTAAGATGGAAAATAAAGCCACTGACTTGGCAGCATTAAGTGACGAGATGAATCCTAATTTAAATACGGTTTGATCACTACTTTTAATAATTCTTACATAACCATTAAACAATTGGCCCAGAAACATTGGCATATTTTAGTTAGTGATCAACTACTTGCCACCTTCTTACCTACACAACCGGTAGTTATTTTTAAGAGAAATAGGAATCTCAAAATTCTACTAGCTCCCAGCCGCACGGGCAGTAGCAACAAATATTGTATTACCACTTTGGTCAGAGGTCCTGTGGGGTGTTCCGCTGTGTCACTCGAAATGCCTGTGTTCTTCTAGCATAGAACATGGGAAAAAATCCTTCATGTCCAACATCACACGGGAAACTGTCCCCATCAAACATTTTTCTAATTGTAACACCTCCTATGTTATTTATATGCTGGAATGTAACTGCAGCCTACAGTACGTGGGCCGTACAATACAGACTGTGAAGAAACGCCTAAACACAGGTCAAACATTAAACTATAGTGTTGCGTACGGGGGACAGACCACGGCAGGGGCTGCTCGGGACACTCAGATCTGGGATCGTTGCTGTGGCTCGAGTGGCAGCCGGACCTGGGCTCATACAGTCGTCCATCCTCACAACTAAATAAGGGGGTATTTACAGGGGAGAGTTTGTGTCAGTGACGCCTCCAGTGGGTTGCGGTGATAGTTGGTGACACCGCCACTGCCTTGGTATGGAGTGCCCGGGGCTGAAGGAGCGGGGCAGCAGGATGGTATCCCCTCCACGGGTAGGGGAGGTGTAGTCTCGGGGCCCAGCTGTCGGTGGAGTAGGGTGCTGGGGTGCAGTCTGCAGGGCTGGACCGGTACTCCCTGTTTGAATAAAGTCACACAGAGTCCAAATAGTAAACCAAGTACCGGATACTGGTAGCCTCCGGAGGGGTGTGCTCCGGTCCCGCACACCGGTAGACAGAACAGAGGCCCTTCCTCCTGCACTTCTGTGTTGTCTTGTGTGATGACTATTCCTATATAAAACGGGAAAAGTCCACTCCCGGTATCTTTGCTGTGGGAGCTGTGGCCCGTGAGATGTGACCCTTGGGCTTTTTGCAGGCACTTGCAGACGCCCTATCCCCTGCATTGGGCTTCCGTCTTGCTCTATCTGGGCTGCTAGTGGGACAAGACTTGGAATCTTGTCCCCAGCTGGTCAATTGGAAGGGTGCGTGAAGCGGTCCTCGCCCTAGGGTCCAGGTACCCCGACTGTGCACGGCCTCCGGACCGGATTCCTCCTGTCGGCACTGGCGGGCTACAACCCTGACCCGGTCCACATAAGGTCTTCCGGGACCGGATCTTCATCGCCTGTGGCCCTTCTCTGCCATCTGCCACCTAGTTAGCTCAGCTAGTCCGGTAGTCCGGGAGCTACAACCCCCGACTACCACTTCACTCCTCTCACTTCCTCTGTCTGAACTCAACTGTCTTGTTCCCTCCCCTGACACTTCATAACCCAACCCCTAGGTGGACATCACCATCTGCCAGGCCCTTCCTTCAACCAGTTCTCTCCAGTGGGTGTCACAGTCCTGGTAGTTAAAGAATAAAAAGGCAGTAGGGTATTTACCTGAGCCCAAGAAAGTTTTTGGGTGGCCTCTGCCAGTCCTGAGGCCATGGTCCATAAAAACAAAACAAAGGTAAGTTGGGGTTAAACTGGGGAAAGTAGGTAGCCTGGTCCTGCTACCACATTACTCCTTCTTCTCATAAAGTTGATGGTGGGAAGCGAGGCATGGCTCCTCATTGACCATTGCCCACTTCTTCACGTCTAGGGCAAACCACCTCCGCTTTCCACAGTGCATGGTGTAACTAACCATGTCCCCGGGTTCCAGATTCCGATCTGGATGGCCGGTCGGTAGGTGAGGGGCTAAATCCCTCCGAGACACAAATATCTTGGCTTCTAGTCCCGGCTCGTATATGAACCCCCACCCTTTATGGGAGTCAAAATGGCGGACCTGCCCTCTGTATGTCGGGCCCCTGACCCGGAAAGTGGCCTGTCGCAAGCAGTCCTTTTCCTGGTACGTCCGGGCAATCACTCCTGCTCTTTTCTCTTCTCGAGTGGCTATATCCCGGCGGAGCTGCCGTTCCCAGTATAGGGAATGGTTCCTCCTCCTGCTCAGGAGCCAGGCCCACTCGGATGCCATGGGGCCTGCTCCACATCCCTGCAGGAACACTCCGGCTGCATCTCAGCCGGGGCGGGGTGCTTGGGAGCGGTTGGTGCTGCAGCTGGAGTAAACACAAAGACGGGTGTCGCCTCCGTAGCAGCCGGGCGGATGGCCGGGGCCAACGTCATCAATGGTGCAGCCAGGCTCGGGACGGACATCACAGGTGGTGCGGCCTGGCTCGGGCCGAGTCTGATGTCGTCGGGGCTGCGGCCTGGCTCAGGCCGGATGAGATGTCATCAGCGGTGACGGAGCGATGGTGACGGTAAGGACTTTGGATCCAGCAGCTGGGTCCTCCCCCGCAGATGGTACAGGCTCCGCTGCCACGGACTGAGGCAACAAGTCGGTCGGGGCATTAGCTGCTGACACGGGTGGCGAGGGAGGCGACGTGGCGGACGGGAGTAGGCCGGACCCCTCAGCCGGGCAGGTCAGTTCCTGGGGAACATAGGGGCGTGGGTCTCTGCTTACCCGCTCCTCCGAGGCCATCTTCACTTCGCGTGCCCGGACCGCTGCAGCCAGGCCATTCATCTCCGACTTCCACTTCGCCAGCATGAAGTGGGCTTGGGCCTGGATCCTCCGGCACATCCTCTCCGTCAGCTCCTCGATCCAGTAAGCGGTTTCGGGGACGGGACTCTCCGGGCGCTGCCTGCCAGATTGCTGTGACATCTTGCCGCGCTGGTGTCCAGTAACGGATTCTGTTCAGTTCAGTTCTGGTCATATGCCGCGCTCTCTCCCTCTCCCTTGGTTTTCGGCAGCAATCTCCGCCTGCGTTCTTAGGGGGCGGATCTTCAGACTTGTGCTCTTTTCAGGGATGAAGAAGGTGAGGTTGTCCTTTTTGGTGCCAAAATTGCGGGCAAGATGGCGGCGGTCCGAAAATGTCAGCACTTCAAGGGTTAACAGTAGAGATGAGCCACCCCCTAGTGTTTGAGTTCGGTTCGGTTCGTCGAATGGTGGCTCTGTTCGGTGGGTGTTCGACGAACAACTTCGAACCCCACTGAAAACAATGGCAGGCAAACACAAACACATACAAACACCTAGAAAACACCTTCTAAGGTGTCCAAAAGGTGACAAACAACTCACAAGACACCACAAACACATGGAAAAGTGACAAGTACATATACTCATGCTGAATGAAAAGAGCTGGACGAGTAAAAGGAGGAGGAGACACACATATAGGAGTATCTGCAAGTGAACATCGATGCCATTACTGTGCAACATGAGTCTTGCTCATTTTGTGCTTCCAATCTGGAAACATGGCCTGAGCTCGCCACTTATGCCTTGGGGATCTTGTTGTGTCCCGCAGCCAGCGTTCTATCGGAACGTGTCTTCAGTGCTGCTGGGTGTGTGCTGACAGATAAGCGCACGCGTCTTTCCACTGACAATGTGGACAGACTAATGTTCATCAAGATGAACAAATCATGGATCCGCAAGGACTTTTCTACCCCTTTGTCATCCTGGGGAGAGTAAAGGCTTGTGGATTTTTGATTGTGCTTCATGCAAATCAACATTTTTAGTTTGCAACTGTGGGACAATTGATGCCACTTAAGTGGTGTCTGTGGCCAAATTTTTGGAAAACATGGAGACTCTTGTTGGAGTCCCCTTGCTGTGTTTTACGTGATTTTAGAAGGGCATGACATGCCTAAGAGGTTGACTTTCAGCATCTGCAAGCTGTTGGCTACAGAAATGCTGCCCGGTGGACACAGAGGATTTTCCAGACCTTATGTCCATCGCAGTGCCACAAGAGCAGATGCCCAGTCGCCACTATTTCTCCAAGAAAGGTGTGCCTGCGCTACACTAGCATGTCGCACACAACAGCACTGCTTCCTTGAGAAATTCTGTGTGTGACAAGGTGCATTTCACCACAGATACTTGGATCAGTAAGCATGGACAAGGGCGTTACATGTCGCTGACTGGGCACTGGTTAACTATGGTGAGAGATGTGCGTCAATCCTCTGTATGTAGAAGTTCCTCCACTGCTTCTGCCTCCTCAACCTCGTCTGGGTCCTCCACCTCTGCCCAAAGCCTGTCTGGTAAGGTCACCTGCGTTGTAACTGTGCACAAGGAATCCCTTACTATGCTGGTAGCAGAGCTCGACGGCATCTGGCGGTTGACTCTTTACTTTGATATGTATGGGAAATGTAAGCTACACCGCTGAGGAGTTGTGGACGGTTAGCTCTGGAAACCGATTTTCATCAATGGTTGTCTCCACTCAACCTGCAGCCAGGGAAGGCCGTGTGCGACAATGCTGCAAACCTGGGTGCGGCCCTTCGCCGGGGCAATGTGCCTTGTATGGATCACGTATTCAACCTGGTTATCCAGCAATTTTTAAACCACTATCACGGCCTACATGGGCTTCTGCAGAGGGAACGGTGTAACGCCTGCCTGGATCCACACACAGACGGGCTGTAAAGGATAGGCTAGAAGGAAGCCACTCACCAAGCAGGACCCCTAGAACCCTGAAACCCTTTAACCCCTATACAGGGATTTGGAATTACACAGGGCCCAAGGTGATCACTCACTACCTGTGGAAGGCTGCAGTCTGAGAGAGTAGTGGTCAGGCAGGGTCAAACCAGGAATTGTGGAACAGGAACAGAATCGGCCGGCAAGAACATGTGTAACTGGGTTAAAAACTGGCTCAGTGATAGGAAACAAAGGGTGGTTATTAATGGTACGTACTCGGACTGGGTCTCAGTTCATAGTGGGGTACCACAGGGGTCAGTATTGGGCCCGCTTCTTTTCAACATAATCAGCAGATGAGGGAGACCTTGATCACATTTCTGTTGTGCGAGGTTGGGGGGAGAGGGCAGAGGAAGGAAGCATGATTCTCACCTTGCTGCCAACAACACAGCAAGGACTTGTTCCTCCTGGATGCGCAAGACACATGAGCGCCTTCTTGCTGCACTACCTACAACATGACCCTCGGATTGTCAGAATTAGAAGTAATGCTGACTACTGGGTTTACTAGGTTGCCACACTCTTAGGGGTACTTTGCACGTTTGCACGTTGCGACTTCGCTACTGCGATATCGTCGGGGTCAAATCGAAAGTGACGCACATCTGGCGCCGGTAACTACGTCGCAACGTGTAAAGCCTAAATGCGCCAATTAACGATCGCAAAAGCGTCGTAAATCGGTGATCTGTGTAATGTCGGACATTTTCATAATGTCGCACCAACAGGAGATACGATGTTGTTCCTCGTTCCTGCGGCAGCACACATCGCTGTGTGTGAAGCCGCAGGAGCGAGGAACATCTCCTTACCTGCCTCCACCGGCTATGCGGAAGAAAGGAGGTGGGCGGGATGTTTACGTCCCGCTCATCTCCGCCCCTCCGCTTCTATTGGCCGCCTGCCGTGTGACGTCGCTGTGATGCCGCTCGACCCGCACACTTAGGAAGGAGGCAGGTCGCCGTCCAGAGCGACGTCGCAGGGCAGGTAAGTGCGTGTGAAGCTGACGTAGCGATAATGTTCGCTACGGCAGCTATCACAAGATATCGCATGTGCGACGGGGGCGGGTACTATCGCACTCGGCATTGCTATCATCGGCTAGCAATGTCGCAGCGTGCAAAGTACCCCTTAGATCCCCGGTACAAGACAAAATTTGGCGAAATAAGTCCTGCCATAGTAAGGGACGCACGTATGCAGGAGTATCAGCAGAAGCTGCTACGCAATGTTAGAGCGGCTTTTCCACTAAACACCAATGCTGCACAGAGTGAATCTCACATTTCTAACTTGCCAACCATGGGACTGTGGAGTCATCACTGAAACCGTACCAGCAGTACACCGTATCTGGTGGTAACAGCAATTTTTTGGAACCGTTTTTCATGAAATTTTTAGAACATCCTTTGCAAGGCCACAATACACAAGAAGTCTGACACATAGTCAACGCCTGGAGAGGATCATACAGAAGTATCTCCAAGTGAATATCGATGCCATGACTCTGCAACTGGAGCCTTGCTCATTTTGGGCTTCCAATCAGGAAAAATGGCCTGAGCTCGCCACCTACGCCTTGGAGATCTTGTCATGTCCCGCAGCCAGCGTTCTATCGGAATGTGTCTTCAGTGCTGCTGGGGTTGTGCTGAAAGATAAGTGCACGCGTCTGTCCAGTGACAATGTGACAGATGAACAAGTCATGGATCCGCAAGGACTTTTCTACCCCTGTGTCATCCTGGGGAGACTAAAGGCTTGTGGATTTTTGAATGTGCTCCATGAAAATAACAATTTTAAGTTTGCAACTGTGGGAAAATTGATGCCACTTAAGTCGTGTCTGTGGCCAAATTTGGCAAAATAATTTCTGCCATAGAAAGGGACGCAAGTATGTAGGAGTATCAGCAGAAGCTGTTACACAATCTTAGATCAGCTTTTCCACTAAACACCAGTGGTGCACATAATGAATCTCACAGCTTTGTCATGGCTAGGAAGAAATGGTCTTTTACTTGTCCACATCTGAGGGACCGAGGGCTGGCTGCTGTGTTGAGACGGCGTTGAGTAGGGTGTCCGTGCAGAGTTGCAAATTTGGTCATATACAAAATGAGCTAAAAAAGGCCAGATGCTGGTGGAAAGGGGAACAGGCGTGTTGGGAAGGGAAAAAAGTTTGTGTCCATGGCGTTGGTGGTAAAGCAACAGTAACATCTGCTGATGAAACACCATCTGTTACTGGGGGACTGGCAGATTATGATAAGGTGGTATATATCCCAATCGCCAGTCGGGGTCCACTGTGCTACCAGATGGAAAAGGAGATGCTAGCAACCCGAAGGTTAGGCGGAGGATACAGAGCTGGGTGGCTCTGAAACTAATCGGAGCCTGACCCGAGTTAGACGACACTCGGTTCAGGAGACTGTGAACCCTGTTAGCGTAACAGGGTCCACACACCCAGCCCAGGAACTCCCTGTTAACAACACAGGGGCCTTGGGGTACGCTGTCCGAGTGCGTAGGGGGCACACCTGTAGACAGCAGGCGCAGCAGCAGCCCAGTTAATGCCACTGGGCTGCACTAGCAGGACTGGTAGGACAGGAGCTGGCCGTAACCATGCTGCGTTACCAAGTGTTGTGGCGTCCTGCACCGACGCCCTATCCCTGCCTACCTCTGTACTAAAGCCGCAATGGGTTCAACACATGGAGGTGTGCTCTGTCTGAGCATAATAGAAGACTGCGCACCTCCATGTTGTCTCCAGCCCCTTTTATAACCTGGGTCCGCCCCAACCCAGGGAGGACCACAATGCACCTCCAGGAGCAGAGTGCCACGTCATCATTGACATAACCAGCGGACTATCCTGAACCGCCACTTCACTGATGACCTCATGGCAGGCACGCCCCAAATACCTCACCAGTCATCGTCTGACGAACAATGATGAGGTGGCAAGTCATAGGAGTGGGCCTCTGCGAGCCAGTCCGGAGTGGCCACATCATCAGGACACCAATGCCCTGTGGCCTATCTGGGCCTGCCACCTCACGGACATGGCCAGTGAGGTCCTTACCGGACCTAGCCTCTGATGCACTAAGTGCCTGAGCATGCTCAGTAGCCTGAACAACCAACTTAGCCTCAGAAATCAGACTCAGCCTGAGCATGCTCAGTAGGCACAACACAGGACTTAGACACAGACCGAAGTCCAAGTACCTGTGCAAAGAGGCTTTTCGCACTACGTGTGGGAGCATGATCAGTAGCCCGAACTGAGGACTTAGCCTCAGGAATGGCACAGTCAGGCTGAGCATGCTCACTAGGCGAAACACTGGACTTAGGCTGTGGCTGGGGTAAATCGGCACATGCATGCGCACTAGCCACCTCTCCATATTTTGACGTGAAGGAGGAAGCAGCCAGCTGGAGGACCCGAGGTACGGCAAAAAATGGCAACCGACGCCTGTGCGCAACTGGAACCACAGCAGGCTGCTTGCGGCTATGGCGGCACTGATTTGTAACACCATCTTCCTGCCAAAATATAATGTCTACTTCTTCCCGTGGATAATCTGATTTTGTTACGGACACGACCATCGCTACCAAATGTAGATGAGGCACCAAAACTGCAGGTGCTTGAATGGATCTCAAGTGCTCCATCAAGTGGCCTCCTCTCCACCTCAACTTCAATATCCCAAATATTCGAGTCCTCTGTGGTGTCACCCCAATTGCACTTGCTTCCTACAAGCTCTCAAGTCTCCACCCGCCCTGCTGAGTATGGGGTAACAGAGATGGTTGAGTCTGCAGAGCTGTTTAGTCACACTATAGCCTGGGAATCAGAGGTCTGCTCCAAAGCTGCTGTGAGTCCAGACAAGGAAATGATCTGCACTGATGCCCAGAAGCTTTGTGAGTCGGATCCAGGCCCAGATGAAGAAGGTTCTGAGCATAATGTAAACCCTCATTCCCAAACTGTAACTCCTCTTGGTGGAGACAATGGGGAACATGCTGATGAGACTCAGATACCTGATTGGAACGACAACTTTACTATTCGGTCAGGGCAGGAAGAGGTTGGCTCTGAAGAGTCATGACGAGGGGAGTGAAAATACACAGGGTGATAATGAGGTTGGAGACCCCACTTACTGTCAACCCACAGTAAGCCAGTCGATGAGGTCAGCAGAGGAGGTGGAGGAGGATGCTACTGATGACGAGGTTAGGTTGTGTCTTCCTGGACACAGACGAAGCACTGGAATCACGTCAACAACTGAATCCTCAGCCACAATTCTGCCTCGGTGTTGTATGCCACTTCAGCTCACACCGCCCACGTTGTACGAGCAGTCCCCGTGGGGCAGTTCCTCTGGTTGCGGCGGATCTGCTCCTCGGACTCTGCATTTGAACTCAGAGCTCTTGAGCTCAAGCAAAGATTCCGCGACCTCGGATATAGTAACAGGTCCATCAAAAAGGCTTACAATAGAGCTAGGAATTCCCCACGTGTAGAGTTGCTATTCGGTGGTCAAACGAGGAAGACCTCTAATGATGTTAGAATGATCACCCAATACCACTCATAGTGGGGTCGGATGGTGGATGTTATGTCCCGATTCTGGTCTATTCTCACTATTGATCCCATTCTGCGGAACTACTTGCCTGATAGACCATCAATCACAGTTCGCAAGGCTAGAAATTTGAAAGACATACTGACATCTAGCCACTATGATAAATAGGATAAAATTGTCCTTCCTTTTTTGTCCTCCTCCTCTCTCCCCCTGAGGTCTAGATTTGGCTGCTCACCCTGCTGTTCGTGTATGGCATGCCCCAACATTGAAACAGCGACTGATTTTACCTCTTCTGATGGAAAAGTTTTCTCAATCAAGAGAAAAGTCAACTGCCTCTCTAAGGCTGTGGTTTATTATGCGAGTTGCCCATGTCCGCTCATCTATGTCGGCCTGACCACATGGGCCTTGAAGGTCCGTGTGAGAGAGCACGTTCGTGACATTCAGGCCGCCATAGATGAGGTGGACATCGAGGGCCTTAAAACAATACCTAGGCATTTTAAAAAATACCATCATTGTAACCGCACCTCATTGAATGTACGAGGGATAGATCAGATAATAACAGGGGTTCGAGGTGGCAATATTAGCCGACTCCTAGCACAACGCGAAACGGAGTGGATATGGACCTTGAAAACTTTGTAGCCTGATGGGCTAAATGAATGCTTAAGCTTTGTGCCCTTCCTATAAAAAATCTTTTAGATAGCAGCCATTTTGGCCTCTGGCTGTGGGGTTATGGTAATGCTTATAATTATATCCTGTGTTCCCTATGCTCTGCTCCAAATTGGTCTTAATTTTACTTGTTTTTATTTCTCTCATTCTTTAGTTCTGTCCTCATATCCATGTCGTGTCTTGACCTCCTGTACCACCTACATATGGAATTTGAGAGGCCTATTGTCCACTGGATCTTTGCGAAAACCGTACGGAACCTTTGCACCATATATGGACGCAATTTGTTATGGACTAATTCATGCTCTATATACTATTTATCTTGTTGCTATGGGAGTGCGCGCATACACATATGGTAAAATAAGTGGGTGTTTTTTTCCCCTGTATGTATACAATTATGTATGGCCGTATTTTCACTTGATCTCCCTCTTTCACCACATCTCTCGCAGTACCGGTGCGCGCATGCGTTCACCTGGGTTGCTCGGCGCCGCCGCGGGCGCGTCTGTTTTGCCCACTCCTATGGTGACTTTGTCCCCGTGGTTGTGGCCTGGATGCGCCCGCGGTGGCGCGGTGCTTCTCGGGCGTGCGCTTGTGCGCCGTAGTGGTTAACTGCGACTGCATGATGTGTTTTTGCATGATTCATTAGGTTCCGTCAGTGTATGGTCACTCCTTCCAGCCGCCCCCTGCTGAATTACATATATCTTAATAGGCGGATCCATGATATGGGCTGTGACGTAATCGACACGTGGGCGCACGGTGCTATTGATCTAGTTGTCATGACGCCCATGTAAACAGAGGCGTCCGCGTCACGGCTTCTGGGTGTGTGGTGGCACGTGGGTGCTATGGTCACACCCCCATGAGTCACGTGATGTGGACGCCCCCATGGTAGTGATGCGACGCCCCACGTCATTGTATTTCCGGTGTGGCGTCACTGAACACCGGCAGTGCGCTATGGTTTCTGGATATGTAGTTACACGTGGGGGCTATAGTCACACCCCTATGAGTTACGTGATGCCTATACCTCCATGGCAGTGATGCGACACCCACGTCATTGTACTTCCGGTGCGGCGTCACTGAATAGGGCGTGGTTATTATCTGCACCTCGGGCCATTTCCCAATGTTAGTGGATCTTGTATCCTACCATGGAGGGGTACTATATATTGTGAGATCTGATTGGTCTAGACTGACATGGATGTGATTGGGTATTTACCATTTATAAGGACGGCATTTTTTAACTAGACACCACCCTCGGAAGAAGGATTAACACCGAAACCTATAGGTCGGGGATCTGGGCTCTCATTTCACATATAGGTATGTCAGGTTTGCACTCTGCACTTTGTTAGTGTTTACATGTACAATTGATCTCAGTGTGCTTTGAACAATTACAACAGGGCACTGTTTGACTTTTAGCGCACCCTAGCTTTGGACTATCTGGCTTTTTTATCCGTGGGTGTACTGTTCTATTTACAGTGTGCTCCTGTGTGCCTACTGTGAGGTGAGGGCGCCATCTGCTGGCACTCACCATTTGTCTCTGCAATTTTAACATATATTTTTCTACTGCTATTATGCTACTGTATTAATAAAATTTAATCTTTTTGCAATTAAGTCGTACAGAATTTCTTTTTCTTTTCTTGTAATATTCTGTATATGGCTTTATACATATTGCGAATATGGCACGGGATCGTCCGTGTTTTTTGGTATTGTATATTCATTAGTCACACTATAGCCTGGGAATCAGAGGTCTGCTTCAAAGCTGCTGTGCGTCCAGACAAGGAAATGATCTGCACTGATGCCCAGAAGCTTTGTGAGTCGGATCCAGGCCCAGATGAAGAAGGTTCTGAGCATAATGTAGACCCTCATTCCCAAACTGTAACTCCTCTTGGTGGAGACAATGGGGAACATGCTGATGAGACTCAGACACCTGATTGGAACGACAACTTTACTATTCGGTCAGGGCAGAAAGAGGTTGGCTCTGAAGAGTCATGACGAGGGGAGTGAAAACACACAGGGTGATGATGAGGTTGGAGACCCCACTAATGACTAATTAATGCTAATGACGACGAGGTTAGGTTGTGTCTTCCTGGACAGAGACGAAGCACTGGAATCACGTCAACAACTGAATCGTCAGCCACAATTTTGCCTCTGAGCAGAAGTCGTGGTGGCTCTGCAGGTCGCATGAGCTGTAAGCTTTGCCTAGCCTGGGCCTTTTTTCACATCGCAAAGGATCACCCAACTCATGTCATCTGTAAGATTTGTCACCAATCTGTAAGTAGAGGCCAAAAACTCACTACTTTGAGTACTTCGTCCATGAACGGTCACATGGATATGAAGTGATAGGGTGAGGGTGTATTGATGACCTTTATCCACTGTGAATGCAAGATGCTTATTTGACATTCATTGTATGCATTGTTGCTGAACACCCACGGGGGGCTGCTGTTTTGAATCTGCCTTTGACTGTTTGGTCACTATAGCAATAGCAAAACGGTCTTCGGCTATGGACTTGGAGACCAGAGGAGGTGCTGTATGTGAACTGAAGTAAAAGCAATAGGTGTGCGTAATAGAAAGGAGTCGCCGCAGAAACACTTAGGTGGATTGTGAGGAGACTCGTGTTGGAGTTTGGTGAGGATGATCGTAAACGCCTGTGAGCAGCATCCTGTGCTGGAGACTGCCATTCTTCAGTTGCTGGCCATACTGTTTACCGTGAGAGGATCGTCAAGTTTGTATTTATGAACACCACAGTACCCGGGTACGGTAGGCTGGGCCCAGCCAGGACTGCGTGCACGCAACACTTTGTTTTGGTAAAAAAACACATATCTGTTCTGCTTAGGCCGACTATATAGACAATAAGACTTGCTGCATCTGCTCTATCAGTTTGTCAGTTACAGTCAAAATCCTAGAGGGACAGTAACACATGTTTGCATTGACTGTTGCTTTACAAGATTTCCCGGACTGTGTTGCTGAGCTGTGTGGTTGCCTTACCACTTTTATCATCTGCCTTATCTGTGAGGCTTCAGCAAACAAGGGTATTCATGGGGGGTAATTGGTTTTGTCTATGTTTAGATAGATAAGTTGTAAGCTCTTGTGCTGTGCCACTGGTAGGTCATGTTCGCACACACACACACACACACACACACACGTGCACACAATTACTCCTGCTATGCAGAGAGATTACCATGTAGTAGGCAACTGTTTAGACAGTCCCTTGCTTAGACAAAGGTTGGTGAGAAGGGGGTATAAATCGCCATTACGAGTGTCGCAGCATAGGGGTGTAGGCTTTTGAACTTGTGAATAGATTGTTCTATTCTTTCACTTTTATGCATGGTTGTTATTGTTTGTTTTGGTACAGTTAAACAATAATTTATCAACCCAACTGCCTAGAGTCCTTTTCCTGGTGCGTGGTTTTGCTGTATACTGGAGAGCCCACCCTGTACACGACTTTAAATGAAGCATTAGTCGCAGTGGGAAGGTCACTATGCTACAATGCACCTAGCGGGACGGGGTAACCACCGTCTGCCCCATCAAGTGCATATGCGTGCTCTTCATCCTCTGTGACTGTGGGGACAGCAGTCACACAGGCTTTTGGACGCAGATCTTCCAACCCTTTACCCACAACAGGCAGTGTGATTGGCAGGTCGTCAGTTGTTTTGGAAGTGGAAACAGCTGCTGGTGTTGAGCTCTCTCAGACATCGAGAGCACCACCTTTGGATGATGGCAACATTATATCTATGCCTGCACCTTTCTCACAGATTGGCTGGACTACCTGCAGTTTAAAATTGCGTAGCAAAAATGGAGAGTTGGTGTAGAATGCAGAGGTGGTATAGCTTTCTTGTCAACAGAGGAACCCTCACTGACTATCTCAAACAATGAAACTATGCCCCAAGGAACTGCCGGAGCTGATTTAGACAGACGCTATGATAAACCCATGCACAGCGCTGGCACAGACCTGCCTAGCAAAAATGGCTATGAACTGCTCTAATGAAGCCCTGAAAAGGGCTGAAATTACAAGTAGTCCCTAATCCCTGTTCGCCAATTTCAAACCGATGTGTAGATTGCACTGTATAAAAGTCTATAGCGCACACAGCAGCAGGAGCAGCGGGAGCAGTGACTGTCACACACCCGCAGAAGAGAGATAATAGCGGCGATGGGGAAAATGGCCGGGTCTTATAGGGCAAGGACATGTGACATGCATAGCCCTTGACACATGCCCTTGCTTGTTTGGCAAAAATCCACTTTGCTGTGTGTGTGTCTGTGATTGGCTGACAGCCTGGCCCGCCCCACTGTACACGCGGTTAGGAAAAATAAAAATGTCGATCGCCATTCTTTCAGCACTCAGCAGCACTGATCTAAACCCCGTTCCCACTGCACACTATACTCTTACTTTTAAAAATATCATTAGTAACAGTGACTGACAGTATTACAGTGAAAAGCCAGCTAGTAAATAGCTACGCTTTTGGTGATCGAACCGTTATCGAACGGTAACTCGAGTGGTCGAACATGAAGCAAATCGTTCGAGTTCGTCGAACGACTCGAACACAGCCCAAAATTACTCGAATTTGAAATTGGCGAACAGTTCGATTCGAACATCGCTCATCTCTAGTTAACAGTCCAGGAAAGGCACACTTCACCCAGGTTAGTGGATGGGGAAAGTATCCTGTTCGTGACGCCAAGTAAGTTGTTGCGGACGGGGTACAGACCACGGCAGGGGCTGCTCGGGACACTCGGATCTGGGATCGTTGCTGTGGCTCGAGTGGCAGCCGGACCGGGCTCGTGCAGCCGTCTGTCCTCACAACTAAATAAGAGGGTATTTACAGGGGAGAGTTTGTGTCAGTGACGCCACCCGTGGGTTGCGGTGATGGTTGGTGACACCGCCGCTGCCTTGGTATGGGGTGCCCGGGGCTGATGGAGCGGGGCAGCAGGATGGTATTGTGTCGCCCTGGGCAAGCCAGGGGACACAGGTCGCACACCACCACACCCCACATCCCAGGTAGGAACACCACAGGTAACCAAAAATCCTTGTTGCCTTCCTCCAGGAGTCTGATGATGCACACCAGGGGGTGGGCCAGGCGGTTGGCTCTGCCCACCGAGGAGCTCACAACTCTGGAGGCGGGAAAACCAGGCAGTCTAGTCAGGGAGGAGGAAGTGGAAGGAGTGGAGGAGTAGTCTAGACAGGGCGAAAGTAAACAGCAAAGTGAGAGTGAAAGTAGAAAAGTGGAAAAGGAGGAAAGCAAGTGAAGTGACAGAAGAGAAAGAAAGCCTGAAGGGTCCAGCTTTGTGTAGGGCCAGATCAGCAAGGTCAGCGACGGCGGTGACTGTCTGGAGGGGGACCGTTTGGAAGTTCCTGGAAGGACCCCGTTGGCTGTGTGCCCGGTGGTCTGGAGCAGTGTTCCGAAGGACAGTCAGCACCAGGGCAGGGGCCTCTCGGACCCCGGCAAGGCTAGGAGTCGCCAAATTTGCCGAATCAGTCAGTGACGGGGACGCAGATCCCCCAACAACCAAGTCCCGATTGAAGGCAACAGCCCAACCTGAAGCAGAGAGACACCGCCACCGCCACGGCACCAGTTTCTCAGGGCCAGCGCCTGCGGGCAAAGTGTAGAGCTCCTCCGGCCCAGATTGTAGTCGGGGAGCGGGTAACCGGAGGGAATCCACCGCTACCACAAGTCAAACATAGGTGCAAGGAAGAGGGACATTACCGTCACCTACCGGGAGTGCAGGTGCAGCCGTCTGTGGGACCGTCCTACCAGCCGTTTGGTTTACCGTACAAACTGTGTCCACGTCTCAGGCTGAGTGAGTACCACAGTGCCGCAAGGCACAGCGCTGCCCCCGCGTCCCTGCGCCCATCAGGCCCTGCACCTATTTCTCCATCACCGGGCCCCGGGATCACCAAGCCCTACCCACGGAGGGGCAACACAACACCTGGCTGCTCCGCATCACCATCCCCGGGAGCCCCGTACAGAGCAGCGGTGGTGAAATCACCACAACCGTGGGTGGCGTCACGAACTATAACAATCCCCACACCCAACCACAAACCCCTTTTCACTCACGGGCGAGGAGTGTCGCTCGAGAAACCCCGGGATCCGGCCCACAGCTCGAGCCACCACTGAGCAGCTGCCGGACCCGAGCAGAAAGGGGTGAGCGTAGTGTGCCGACACCCTCCTCCCCGCCCGCGACAACTTGGCGTCACGAACAGGATCTTACCGCTCTGCCGTTTGGTAGAGGTGCGCCTTGTTACCGCCGGAGGTATCCGGCAGAAAAATTTCAGAAGCCGCCATCTTTGGCGCGAAAAGTTCCTGCTCGAGCGTCTTCTCGAGCAGTAGAGGCGCGAAGGCCAAAACCCCGCCCCGAGAGAGGAGGGGCCGGAAAGAGCTAAGGGGGACGCGATGGCGGCTGGACGCATGTAGCTGCGGCTATAAAAGCAGGGACGCCAGGACCCTGCAAACATCCCGTTCCTGGAAGAAAGAGAGAAAGACACCATGTGGATGCCGTCCCGAAACACCGTGGCCCCCGCACCGGGAACCGCAGCGTGGGTGGAAATCCGGACCGCGCAGCTCCATCTAAGGCTGCAGGTCAAAATGCAGCTCCTCTTGGAGGAGTGGGAGACCGACATGGCGGACGTTATAGCCACCGTGCGGAGACGTGAGGAGGAAGCGGAGGAAGGGAGGGTGAGTGACCCACGCCCCTATATCCCGGAGGGACCGGTCGCTGCGGCTGAGGGACCCGGTCCAAGCCCTCTCCCCCCGTTGCCTCCCTCGCCACCCGTCTCGGGGGCTGTGACCCCGCCACTAGGCCCGCTACCACCACAATCGGTAGCGATACCCAGCCCGTCCGCCCCAGCGGACCGACCTGTAGCCGGAGCCCGTAGCAAACCGGAGGTGTTGCCATGGAAGGCCCCGAAGATTGTGCCAGAAACAGTCCCCGAGCAGTTTCCCGAGCCGGAGCTGATGGCCCGCTCCGAGCCGAAGGCCCAGCAGCGGAAAGCCCCTATGCCCATCCCCCACACCTCGGCTGAGGTGGCGCCGGGTTGTTGCTGCAAGGCAGCGCCCAAGGCCATGACACCGCGGGATACGCCACCCACCTTCCTGACAGTGGGTAACGTTCTGGATGTCCCGCGGGGCCCGACCCGTGCGCCGGCGCTGGCAGCAGTGCCATATTGGGATAGGGAGCCGACCAAGCTGGGCCTGGAGATCGCGGAGAGGGAAAGAAGGAAAGCCGAGCTGGTGGCCCGAGCCATTCGGGAGAAGGAAAATCTTCGGCAGGCGACCTTCCGTGTCCGGGGCCCGTTGTATGAAGGGCAGGTGAGGCGGTTTGATGTCCGCCGGGGCTATGGATTTATATATGAACCGGGCCTGGAGGCCGAAGTGTTTGTAGCCCGGCGGGATGTGAATGCCCATCTGCCCGAGGAGCATCCTGGCCGTAACCTCATGCCGGGGGACATGGTGCGGTATACCCGACACTGCGGAGAGAGGGGGTGGTTTGCCCTGGATGTGAAGCTCAGGGGCAGCAATGAGAGCAGGGTGAGCTCTGCACCCCCTCCCTCGGATGAAGCAGCAGAAGGACCGGAGTAGGGCAGCGGATGCCCGTTGCACCGTCCCCGTTGGGACCACCACTGAGTTAAGTTTGTTTGAAAGTTTTGGAAAGAATGATAAGGAAAATGAAAATTACCGAAGTTTCACCTGATTTGCTTGTGATTGAACCGGCTGGAGCCGGCACCGTTGTCCCCGTGGGGACCGTTTAAAGTTTATTTGGCATGGGAACTATCCATGGACAAGCCCGTGAACTTGCAGGGCACCACAAACGTTAAGTGGCTTGTAAATATGTTGGTTACCGTTACCGTTTCCGCTATGCCGCCTCCGGAGAGGCAGGTTGGAGGGAGGGCCCTGAGCAGAGCAGTTTGGGGCCCAGCCACCAAAGGAACCGGTGGCTACCCTCTGGAGGGGAAGGACAGATCCCGCTCGGGTAACTTGTGCTGGACTGTGGGTCAAGGGGTGCTGCCTGGGTTTTAGGGGCAGCATCAGGGCCAGGTTGCTTGGGTGGGAGAGAGCGGAAACCGTAACCGTAAACCGTTTGTAACGTTAAAAGTAAATGTGCCTCCCGTTTTGGGAAGAGTTATTAAAAATGTTATTCATGTTTTCTTAACCTTGTTACCCCCCTTTTTCAGAAAAATAAAACCGGTGTAGGACGGCAGCCCGCGGACGGTCTGCATTTTGCTAAGGGGGAATGTGTCGCCCTGGGCAAGCCAGGGGACACAGGTCGCACACCACCACACCCCACATCCCAGGTAGGAACACCACAGCTAACCAGAAATCCTTGTTGCCTTCCTCCAGGAGTCTGATGATGCACACCAGGGGGTGGGCCAGGCGGTTGGCTCCGCCCACCGAGGAGCTCACGACTCTGGAGGCGGGAAAACCAGGCAGTCTAGTCAGGGAGGAGGAAGTGTAAGGAGTGGAGGAGTAGTCTAGACAGGGCGAAAGTAAACAGCAAAGTGAGAGTGAAAGTAGAAAAGTGGAAAAGGAGGAAAGCAAGTGAAGTGACAGAAGAGAAAGAAAGCCTGAAGGGTCCAGCTTTGTGTAGGGCCAGATCAGCAAGGTCAGCGACGGCGGTGACTGTCTGGAGGGGGACTGTTTGGAAGTTCCTGGAAGGACCCCGTTGGCTGTGTGCCCGGTGGTCTGCAGCAGTGTTCCGAAGGACAGTCAGCACCAGGGCAGGGGCCTCTCGGACCCCGGCAAGGCTAGGAGTCGCCAAATTTGCCGAATCCGTCAGTGACGGGGACGCAGATCCCCCAACAACCAAGTCCCGATTGAAGGCAACAGCCCAACCTGAAGCAGAGAGACACCGCCACCGCCACGGCACCAGTTTCTCAGGGCCAGCGCCTGCGGGCAAAGTGTAGAGCTCCTCCGGCCCAGATTGTAGTCGGGGAGCGGGTAACCGGAGGGAATCCACCGCTACCACAAGTCAAACATAGGTGCAAGGAAGAGGGACATCACCGTCACCTACCGGGAGTGCAGGTGCAGCCGTCTGTGGGACCGTCCTACCAGCCGTTTGGTTTACCGTACAAACTGTGTCCACGTCTCAGGCTGAGTGAGTACCACAGTGCCGCAAGGCACAGCGCTGCCCCCGCGTCCCTGCGCCCATCAGGCCCTGCACCTACTTCTCCATCACCGGGCCCCGGGATCACCAAGCCCTACCCACGGAGGGGCAACACAACACCTGGCTGCTCCGCATCACCATCCCCGGGAGCCCCGTACAGAGCAGCGGTGGTGAAATCACCACAACCGTGGGTGGCGTCACGAACTATAACAATCCCCACACCCAACCACAAACCCCTTTTCACTCACGGGCGAGGAGTGTCGCTCGAGAAACCCCGGGATCCGGCCCACAGCTCGAGCCACCACTGAGCAGCTGCCGGACCCGAGCAGAAAGGGGTGAGCGTAGTGTGCCGACACCCTCCTCCCCGCCCGCGACAGTATCCCCTCCACGGGTAGGGGTGGTGTAGTCCCGGGGCCCAGCTGTCGGTGGAGTAGGGTGCTGGGGTGCAGCCTGCAGGGCTGAACCGGATGGTACCGGTGTACTCACTGTTTGAATAAAGTCACACAGAGTCCAAATAGTAAACCAAGTGCCGGATACCGGTAGCCTCCGGAGGGGTGTGCTCGGGTCCCAAGACAGAACAGAGGCCCTTCCTCCTGCACTTCTGTGTTGTCTTGTGTGTTGACTAGTCCTGCATAAAACGGGAAAAGTACACTCCGGGTATCTTTGCTGTGGGAGCTGTGGCCCACGAGATGTGACCCTTGGGATTTTTGCAGGCACTTGCAGACGCCCTATTCCCCGCGTTGGGCTTCCGTATCGCTCTATCTGGGCTGCTAGTGGGACAAGACTTGGAATCTTGTCCCCGGCTGGTCAATTGGAAGGTGCATGAAGAGGTCCTCGCCCTAGGGTCCAGGTACCCCGACTGTGCACGGCCTCTGGACCGGATTCCTGCTGTCGGCACCAGCGGGCTACAACCCTGCCCTGGTCCACATAAGGTCTCCCGCGACCGGATCTTCATCGCCTGTGGCCCTGCTCTGGCATCTGCCACCTAGTTAGCTCAGCTAGTCCGGTAGTCCGGGAGCTACAACCCCCGACTACCACTTCACTGCTCTCACTTCCTCTGTCTGAACTCAACTATCTTGTTCCCTCCCCTGACACCTCATAACCCCTAGGTGGGCGTCACCATCTGCCTGGCCCCGACCTCTGGTGTGTCCCTATTGTCCTTGTGGGGGGGGTGACTAGGCTTTCATGGCTGGTGTGTGTACCTGTGTGTGGGTTGTGATGGAGGGCCAAGGAGGAGGGAATTCTGCATCTGGAAGATGGATGCAGTCTTCTGTGACTAAGGACTACTTTTAAATTCACCGTCCGAAACACGTAAGGTGTTTCATGCACTTTTCCCCATCCCTCTGCTAACATATACGTCTCTTGTATATTTTTATACTTATTTTTCAATAAAGTGGAATCTTTTTAAACCATGCATTTTGATGCTGGATCCAACCTTTTTTCAATCATGACTGACTACAGCCTGGCCACCTCAAGGATCACGAGCACGCCTAGCCCTGTTGCACAGAACTATTTGGTAAGCTGGAGTTTCTCCTATATTATACTTAGTCTTCTGTGACACCCTGATTTTGTCAGGGCGTCACAATAGTGTATCCAAACTCTATCTCATGGAGCATGGTAAAACCCTGTAGGCCTGAAGGTCATCATTCTGGAACAAATTCCAGACTCTAATTCTGAGCGATTCAGAGTTACTGGATTTTTAAGATGGCCACTCTGTATCCTGAAGGCCTCAATGTCAGTACAGAAGATATCAAATAACCCAAAAAATATATTAAACATACGGTTAATATGCCAACATTCCTGGTACAGTAAAATCTCCATTCAACTATGCCCTAACATATAGGGTGGAGGTAATATGAATACAGGAATACATGGTAATACAATATGGAATATAAATACACATGTATACATATAATTAAATATACGGTACATAAAATTAATATATTAAGATGCGTATAAACTAAATCAGTGTACTAAATATGCCATAGTGCATTAAATTATAAAAACCACTTATTTATATATTTTCATATATTTCCATGTTTTATCCGGTATATTTTATCCGTTATGTCCGCATTGACTATGAATTGCTGGTTTTAACACATTAGTTCTCTGATATTTGACACATGTAGCATCCTATTAATTTTATATACTTTTTATATCTTTTATAACCTTGATATTATTTGCATTATTCATTATTTCATAAATTGTTTTCTACTTGCTATTTTTAATCCTGTATGCCTGTATGTTAATTTGATAATTGTCAATTTGTTAATTTGTCCATCACTCAATTAACTCTTTGTGTGTATTATGGTATATATAGGTCCATGAATTGTCTATTCTGAAGACACCTGAGGAAGGGGACAGGTCATCCCAATAATCCCTAGTGTTTATATAGCTATAATTTTTAATATTAAACTTAAACTTTTACTGTCACTTTGTCCAGTCCTCTGTCGGTATTTTAGATCGGTTGCGCACTGTTAACCATAATTTTTCTTATTCCTTATTCCATGTTATACCTCCTCCAGGAGTGAATGGTTAGTGTTGCAGCGATCTTACTGACTCTTTATTATCTACTACACAATCACCCCCGCCGGCGGCAGATGCAGATCAGCTCGTGCTGCTAACTTCCAGTAGGGGCTGGAGGCTCTCCGTTCACAGGGTTGCGGAGATCTCACCTTATGGCAGTGAGTTATCAACTCTCACCCCGAGCGTTCTTTTGACACGACACCCGTGACGTTATCCTGCACTGGGCACTGAACGGTCCACCTCTAGCCCTACAACCACACAGCATCTGGGGCAGCCGACAGCGCTCCACATCCATCAGCCTCCATTGCCTGACAGCATCTGGGATATCTGCCAGCACAGAAAACTAGAGATGAGCGTTGTTCGAATTGAGCGATGTTCGTGTCGTTCGATGAACTCGAACGATTTGCTTAACGTTCGAGAGTACGAGGTTATATTCAATAATGGTTCGATCACCAAAAGTGTAACTGTAGCTTTTTACAGCTACGTGTGCAGGGAGCCAGCGCTGGCAGCCTGCGGTATGCTGGTATCCAGGGTACATATCGGGTATCCAAGCAAAGCGCTTTGCTTAGTAACGCTATGTGTACCCTGGTTACCAAGCATAGCGTCGTTACACGGGTCTCTGGTCGCTATGGTGATCTGCCTGATTGACAGCTCACCAGCGACCATGTAGCGACGCACTAACGATCCCTGCCAGGTCGGATCGTTCGTGCATCGCTATGTGTGACGGGACCCTAAGTGTTTCTATGACTATAAATACAGCTATAAACGCAAGGAGTGGGTAGTACAATCACGTGTACAGGAAGAGGATTCCTTGTGTTGGTAAACACAGAATATTGGACCCTCCCGGTACCGCCACCCCTGCTTCCACCTCCTGTCCGGCACCATGTCCGCTCCCGTGCGGCGCCATGTCCAGACAGGAGGTGGAAGCAGCTGCGAAATCAAAAGTGAACAGTAGAAAAAAAAAATATCATATTCACCTGTCTGCAGACTCCCGGTACATGTCCGCTCCCAGCTCTTCTTCCCGGTACCACCACCCCTGCTCCGGCTGTGTGCAGACTCCCTTGATACGTCCGATGGCTGCAGGACCTGGCGATGATCAGCTGATGCAGTTACCTGACGGAATCAGCTGACAGTATAAGTGCAGCGGTGAGGCCGGCTAAACTATCAGCTGATGCCGTCAGGAGACTTCATCAGATGATTACCGCCGGGTCCTGCAGCGATCAGACGGGAGTCTGCACAGAAGTGGGTAGTGTCACGCTGTACTCTAAGATGTACAATAGCAGTACAGCGCAGTAATGTGGGACTGAGAGGATTCCTGAAACTATCTGAGAAGGTAGTTAGCTGGTAAACCACTAGGGGGCGTAAAAGTGGAGGAAACGTATGAGCAGGGAATTCCCTAGCAGAGGTAATACTAGTCAAGCCCACCAGATGGCAGTAGAATCGTCAGAAAGCCGTGTCACAACATGAGGTCTTGTAAGTACACAAGGGCAAAGTCTAAACGTAGTCAGAGGGAAGCAAATAGTCAGTAGCCGGGAAATCAGAGCCTAGCAGCGAGGGGCAATGGGAAGACAAGACAGAATTAAGGTAAACAGATAAGGAAAGAACAGGGAGACAGCGGGAGAGACACTGATGGAAACAGACAACAGAGGAGGTTACCAGGTCAGGTGAACATGGAGGTCAGGAGGGGGCAGGGCAGACAACAGGTCACTCAAGAGCAGAACACAGCAGAGCCAGAAATATCACTGGCGAAGTCCAAGAGAAACAGTGCCCTAATAAAGCAGCCTGACCTCCAGAACGAGGCAGAAAGGATTAACACCTAACGTGACCTGCATCAGAAGTGAAACTAAAAAAAAGGCTCAGCTCCAGCTGAGCCAGGAGTCAATCATGACAGGTAGTTTTTGGGGGTTTTTTGCACTTATGCATCAGGTGATTGTATAAAAGCCGTTTATACAATCAGCTGATATGTCATGTGATTCAGGCCCTTGAACCTCACACATCATCTGATCGGTATGCCTTCCAGCAAACCGATCAGATGATATTGGATTCGGATTGGACAGCGCGGGACACTTGACCCAGGATTACTGCGGAGGGGGGTTCTTTATATCAATAAAGATGGAGTCACTAATTGTATTTTATTTCTAATAAAAAAAATGTGTTGTGTTTTTTTTCCTCTATACTAGAAATTCATGGTGGCCATGTCTAATATTGGAGTGTCACCATGAAATTCAGGCTTAGAGCCAGTTGATAATATACAGCTAGCCCTAACCCCATTATTAGCCAGTGAGCCACCCGTCACCAGGGCAGCTGGAGGGTTGGAAACAGCGCCAGAAGATGGCGCTTCTATGAAAGCGCCATTTTCTGAGATGGCTGCAGGCTGCAATTCGCAGCAGGGGTGCAAAGAAAGCTTGGACACCCTGCGCTGCAGATTCCAATCCCCAGCTGCCTAGTTGTACCGACTGGAGACAAAAATTCGGTGAAGCCCACGTCATTTTTTTTTTAATTATTTCATGAAAGTCGTGAAATAATTTAAAAAAAAAAAAAGGGCTTCCCTATATTTTTGGTTCCCAACCGGGTACAAATAGACAGCTGGGGGTTGGGGGCAGCACGTAGCTGCCTGCTGTACCTGGCTAGCATACAAAAATATGGCGAAGCCCACGTCATTTATTTGGGGGGCAAAAAACTCCTGCATACAGTCCTGGATTGAGTATGCTGAGCCTTGTAGTTCTGCAGCTACTGTCTTCTCTCCTCCACACACTAGTGGATGAAGTATGCTGAGGCTTGTAGTTCTGCTCTCCCTGCCTCTCCCTTCAGCATACATTCCTGGATAGAGCATGCTGAGCCTTGTAGTTCTGCGGCTGTCTGCTTTCCTGCATACACTAGTGGAGAATGAAGAACATATTGAAGAAGGATATGACATCAGACCTTTTTTTTTTCAACAATCTTTAAAAACGCATAAAAATGCAGTGAGCAAAAACGCAGCAAAACGCAGCCAAATCCGCAAAAAACGCATTTTTTGATGCGTTTTTTAAGATGCTGCATTTTGTGTGTTTTTTTGTGGGAAAAAATGCACAAAAATGCAGCGTCAAAAAAACGCAGTGTGTGAACTTACCCTAAGCGTTTCTATGACTATAAACGCAGCTATAAATGCAAGGGGTGGGTAGTACAATCACATGTACAGGAAGAGGATTCCTTGTGTTGTTAAACACAGAAGAGTGGATCCTCCCGGTACCGCCACCCCTGCTTCCACCTCCCATCCGGCGCCATGTCCAGACAGAAGGTGGAAGCAGCTGCGAAATCAAAAGTGAACAGTAGAAAAAAAAAATATCATATTCACCTGTCTGCAGACTCCCGGTACATGTCCGCTCCCAGCTCTTCTTCCCGGTACCACCACCCCTGCTCCGGCTGTGTGCAGACTCCCTTGATACGTCCGATGGCTGCAGGACCTGGCGATGATCAGCTGATGCAGTTACCTGACGGAATCAGCTGACAGTATAAGTGCAGCGGTGAGGCCGGCTAAACTATCAGCTGATGCCGTCAGGAGACTTCATCAGATGATTACCGCCGGGTCCTGCAGCGATCAGACGGGAGTCTGCACAGAAGTGGGTAGTGTCACGCTGTACTCTAAGATGTACAATAGCAGTACAGCGCAGTAATGTGGGACTGAGAGGATTCCTGAAACTATCTGAGAAGGTAGTTAGCTGGTAAACCACTAGGGGGCGTAAAAGTGGAGGAAACGTATGAGCAGGGAATTCCCTAGCAGAGGTAATACTAGTCAAGCCCACCAGATGGCAGTAGAATCGTCAGAAAGCCGTGTCACAACATGAGGTCTTGTAAGTACACAAGGGCAAAGTCTAAACGTAGTCAGAGGGAAGCAAATAGTCAGTAGCCGGGAAATCAGAGCCTAGCAGCGAGGGGCAATGGGAAGACAAGACAGAATTAAGGTAAACAGATAAGGAAAGAACAGGGAGACAGCGGGAGAGACACTGATGGAAACAGACAACAGAGGAGGTTACCAGGTCAGGTGAACACGGAGGTCAGGAGGGGGCAGGGCAGACAACAGGTCACTCAAGAGCAGAACACAGCAGAGCCAGAAATATCACTGGCGAAGTCCAAGAGAAACAGTGCCCTAATAAAGCAGCCTGACCTCCAGAACGAGGCAGAAAGGATTAACACCTAACGTGACCTGCATCAGAAGTGAAACTAAAAAAAAGGCTCAGCTCCAGCTGAGCCAGGAGTCAATCATGACAGGTAGTTTTTGGGGTTTTTTTGCACTTATGCATCAGGTGATTGTATAAAAGCCGTTTATACAATCAGCTGATATGTCATGTGATTCAGGCCCTTGAACCTCACACATCATCTGATCGGTATGCCTTCCAGCAAACCGATCAGATGATATTGGATTCGGATTGGACAGCGCGGGACACTTGACCCAGGATTACTGCGGAGGGGGGTTCTTTATATCAATAAAGATGGAGTCACTAATTGTATTTTATTTCTAATAAAAAAAATGTTTGTGTTGTGTTTTTTTTCCTCTATACTAGAAATTCATGGTGGCCATGTCTAATATTGGAGTGTCACCATGAAATTCAGGCTTAGAGCCAGTTGATAATATACAGCTAGCCCTAACCCCATTATTACCCAGTGAGCCACCCGTCACCAGGGCAGCTGGAGGGTTGGAAACAGGGCCAGAAGATGGCGCTTCTATGAAAGCGCCATTTTCTGAGGTGGCTGCAGGCTGCAATTCGCAGCAGGGGTGCAAAGAAAGCTTGGACACCCTGCGCTGCAGATTCCAATCCCCAGCTGCCTAGTTGTACCGACTGGAGACAAAAATTCGGTGAAGCCCACATCATTTTTTTTTTTAATTATTTCATGAAAGTCGTGAAATAATTTAAAAAAAAAAAAAGGGCTTCCCTATATTTTTGGTTCCCAACCGGGTACAAATAGACAGCTGGGGGTTGGGGGCAGCACGTAGCTGCCTGCTGTACCTGACTAGCATACAAAAATATGGCGAAGCCCACGTCATTTATTTGGGGGGCAAAAAACTCCTGCATACAGTCCTGGATTGAGTATGCTGAGCCTTGTAGTTCTGCAGCTACTGTCTTCTCTCCTCCACACACTAGTGGATGAAAAAGGAATGAAGGTTTTACCCAGCTCACCTGCTTGATAGGAGACCGAGACCTGTGGACCGTGCAAGGAAAAAAGTCGGCAATTCTTTGGTAATGATGAAGGAAGATATTCCAGCAACTTCAGTCCAAACAGGAAATTCTTTAAAACGTTGATTCTTTATTATTTACATATTAAAAAGTCCATGTTGGGGTGAAACAAACCCAAGACAGAGAGGACGCGTTTCAAACACTTGGTTCTTAGTCAATCTCTAAAGCATGTGTTCACAGGACTTGTTTAAAAAGGAGGGAGTAAAGACCCAAACATGTGTTTAATCAAATGGAAAGAGCTTTTCACTAAAGCATTAACCCTGTGAGGGGAACATTTTTTATGCAGGTATTCACACATGGTAACATAGAAGTGAATGTCAGACAAAAAAAAAAAAAAAAAAAAAACAAAAACCAACAGCATTAGTAAGCAAACAGTATTTCATTTCTTTTATTCAAACCTGTGCGAGTTCTGGTACCCATTAGAAAAATCCACTTAATTTCCCTCTGAAAAAGAATATCCTTTAAATTTCCTCCTCTCTTAGGAAGTTTTACTTTCTCAATAGCACAAACTTTCATGCCATCAAAACTACCGGCATGTATATCACGAAAGTGCTGGTAGGCACTAGACAACTTCCTAGATGTAACATTATTCACATCATAGATGTGTTCGGATATTCTTTTTCTTAGCGAGCATGAAGTGCTGCCAATATACTGCAGTTGGCACATCGTGCAAGAAATCAAATAAACCACATGGTCTGAACCACAGTTAATCATAGAAGTAATTTGGTACGTTTTTTTATCAGCATATGAAGAAAAATTTTTTGCATTCAACATATAATGACAAAGTCCACATTTCTTGTGTCCACACTTGTATGATCCTGTGGTAGGTAACCAATTACGGGCAGTTTTTACATCCTCAATAGAATCGCATCTGCTAGTGTGATCACTTGGTGATAGGATGGAACTTAAAGTCGTGTTTCTCTTGGAAACAAACTTCACTCCATCCCTTAATATATGATGTAAAGTGTCATCTGTAGACAAAATTGGAAGATATTTCTTAACAATTCTGATCACATCATAGTAGTTGCTGCTGTATTTTGTAGAAAAAACTACCGGTAATTTGTTCTGAAGGTTACCTTTATTTTTATCCTTATTGTTCATTTCAAGATATTGGGATCTGTTTTTAGTATTCGCTTTGATTTTTGCCCTCTGAAGATTTTGAAAATTATACCCTCTGGCCAAGAACCTCCTATCAATACTACTACACTCTGCCTCAAAACTTTCCTGACTGCTGCAGCACCTCTTTGCACGTATATATTCACCTGTGGGGATATTCTCCACCACATGCTTGGGGTGACAACTTTTAGCATGTAGTAGAGAATTGCCTGATATGAGTTTACGATATAAACTACAGTCAATTTTGCCACTATCAATATTTCCATGGAGTGACATATCCAAAAAATTTATTTTCGTTTGATCATGAAAAAAATATCTTCCAATTTTGTCTACAGATGACACTTTACATCATATATTAAGGGATGGAGTGAAGTTTGTTTCCAAGAGAAACACGACTTTAAGTTCCATCCTATCACCAAGTGATCACACTAGCAGATGCGATTCTATTGAGGATGTAAAAACTGCCCGTAATTGGTTACCTACCACAGGATCATACAAGTGTGGACACAAGAAATGTGGACTTTTTCATTATATGTTGAATGCAAAAAATTTTTCTTCATATGCTGATAAAAAAATGTACCAAATTACTTCTATGATTAACTGTGGTTCAGACCATGTGGTTTATTTGATTTCTTGCACGATGTGCCAACTGCAGTATATTGGCAGCACTTCATGCTCGCTAAGAAAAAGAATATCCGAACACATCTATGATGTGAATAATGTTACATCTAGGAAGTTGTCTAGTGCCTCCCAGCACTTTCGTGATATACATGCCGGTAGTTTTGATGGCATGAAAGTTTGTGCTATTGAGAAAGTAAAACTTCCTAAGAGAGGAGGAAATTTAAAGGATATTCTTTTTCAGAGGGAAATTAAGTGGATTTTTCTAATGGGTACCAGAACTCCCACAGGTTTGAATAAAAGAAATGAAATACTGTTTGCTTACTAATGCTGTTGGTTTTTTGTTTTTTTTTTGTCTGACATTCACTTCTATGTTACCATGTGTGAATACCTGCATAAAAAATGTTCCCCTCACAGGGTTAATGCTTTAGTGAAAAGCTCTTTCCATTTGATTAAACACATGTTTGGGTCTTTACTCCCTCCTTTTTAAACAAGTCCTGTGAACACATGCTTTAGAGATTGACTAAGAACCAAGTGTTTGAAACGCGTCCTCTCTGTCTTGGGTTTGTTTCACCCCAACATGGACTTTTTAATATGTAAATAATAAAGAATCAACGTTTTAAAGAATTTCCTGTTTGGACTCAAGTTGCTGGAATATCTTCCTTCACTAGTGGATGAAGTATGCTGAGGCTTGTAGTTCTGCTCTCCCTGCCTCTCCCTTCAGCATACATTCCTGGATAGAGCATGCTGAGCCTTGTAGTTCTGCGGCTGTCTGCTTTCCTGCATACACTAGTGGAGAATGAAGAACATATTGAAGAAGGATATGACATCAGACCTTTTTTTTTTCAACAATCTTTAAAAACGCATAAAAATGCAGTGAGCAAAAACGCAGCAAAACGCAGCCAAATCCGCAAAACACGCATTTTTTGATGCGTTTTTTAAGATGCTGCATTTTGTGTGTTTTTTGTGTGAAAAAATGCACAAAAATGCAGCGTAAAAAAAACGCAGTGTGTGAACTTACCCTAAGCGTTTCTATGACTATAAACGCAGCTATAAATGCAAGGGGTTGGTAGTACAATCACGTGTACAGGAAGAGGATTCCTTGTGTTGTTAAACACAGAAGAGTGGATCCTCCCGGTACCGCCACCCCTGCTTCCACCTCCCGTCCGGCGCCATGTCCAGACAGAAGGTGGAAGCAGCTGCGAAATCAAAAGTGAAAAGTAGAGAAAAATATATCATATTCACCTGTCTGCAGACTCCCGGGACACGTCCGATGGCTGCAGGACCTGGCGGTGATCAGCTTATGCGGTCACCTGACGGCATCAGCTGATCGTATAAGTTCAGCGGTGAGGCCGGCTTTTTACCGCCCGGCCGGCTTAAACTATCAGCTGATGCTGTCAGGTGACCAAATCAGCTGATTACCGACGGGTCCTGCAGTGATCGGATGGGAGTCTGCACAGAAGTGTGTATTTTTTTTTTCTACTGATGCATCAGCTGATTGTCTAAAAGGCTTTTATACAATCAGCTGATGTGTCAGGTGATTCAGGTCCTTGAACACCTGACACATCATCTGATTGCTTTGCCTTTCAGCAAACCGATCAGATGATATTGGATCCGGATTGGATATCGCGGGATCCTCAACCCAGGACTACAGCGGAGTGGGGGGGGGGTTCTTTAGTTCAATAAAGATGGAGTCACTAATAGTGTGGTGTTTTATTTCTAATAAAAATATTTTTCTGTGTGTTGTTTTTTTTTTATCTTTATTAGAAATTCATGGTGACCATGTCTATTTTGGCATGACACCAAGAATTTCGGGCTTAGTACCATCTGAGAATACAAAGCTGGTATTAACCCCTTTGTGATGGTGGGATATGGGGGAGGTGTATCTTGCTGTACAGATTGCTTTTTTTAAGCTTTGTTCACTGTCCATTATTTGTACTCCTATCTACATTGTATTGTTTGTAAGTAATCATCCCCACAGTGCAAGGTTATAGCCTCTTGAGGCGCTTCCGTCCCTGGGTGTGGGAGGAGGTGGGCCACCTACTGTAAACTCTCTGCTTACCTGGGAGATTGAGTGAGTCTGTTGGGAACTTGAAGAAAGAAGATTGATCCTCTGGGAGCGGGTAGCTGAGGCTGCAACCAGCATTCCAGAGAGACTGTGAGAAAACCCCATTTACCTGGAAAAGGACTGCTGGAGGATTGTGACTGATCCCTGGGACATTTATGCCATTACTGGACAATTTTACCCTCTGTTTTGTGGATTATGTTATGGACCATTTGATTTGCTTGGCATAAATGCTCTTTGGATTGTACAGCCATCTCTCGCTCTGTTGATCGTGTGATATGGGAGAAGGACCCCATGACAGGGGATTAAGAGATTGTTTTTTGAGTCGATTAGGTGCCGATGAATATATGTTATTATCTGGAAGGCAGACTAGATATTAGTTCTTGTGGGAGAAATGTGGGTGATTCATCCTGGCGTATTTTGATTCTTGAAAGCAAATAATATCTGCATTAAAGGATTTAATCTCTTTCCATGTCAGATAACGTTTTGCTGGGGAGTTTAAACCTTTCACATTGTATGAACCGCTATTGATTTGTTCATTCTGCCTCTAAGAGATCGCGGTACAGGGCGGCTCCTATTTATCCTGCGCTTTACGCTGAGCGCCTGCACCGGGATTATGGGTAAGGGTGCGTGCCCACAATCAGTAATAGCAGCGTTTTGGACACAAATAGCAGTAATAGCAGTGTTTTTTGCTGTGTCCACACCGCTGTGTTGTGCAGTACAAGCACAGTGGATGGATTTATAACAATCCCATGCCCACTGTGCTTCTTTTCTCTGCAGCAGAAACTGACATTGCGCGTGGCTTCCCATCCTGTCAAATTATGCCGCGGAGATGTGAGTGTCCTCCGCTGGGAAAACAGCGAAAGTCCACAGTGCCCCAAATCCTGATAGTGGACGCAGGCAGCTGCGTTCTCCTGCAGAGAACACTGGCGTCTCTACAGGGAAAGACACACTGTGTCCAGGACACAGCGTCTGCGGATCATGGGCACATACCCTAAATCTCTGAAAAACGTGATTCAGAAAAAATTCCCAACCGTAAATTCACTGTAGTCAGAAAGTCACTTTTACCTTACGTCTGGCCTGTGGTCCGGTGGTGTCCAAATTTTTACGCCTCTTTTTAGGCGTGCACAAAAGTGCAGTTATCAACAGCTTTGTTCACCTATGAAAAGACAGACACCACTGAACACAGGCCAAACGGAGTCAAGAGTAAGGGGTACTTTGCACGCTGCGACATCGCAGGCCGATGCTGCGATGCCGAGCGCGATAGTACCCGCCCCCGTCGCAGCAGCGATTTCCTTGTGATAGCTGCCGTAGCGAACATTATCGCTACGGCAGCTTCACATGGACTCACCTGTCCTGCGACCGTCGCTCTGGCCGGCGACCCGCCTCCTTGTTAAGGGGGCGGGTCGTGCGGCGTCATAGCGACGTCACACGCCAGGCAGCCAATCGGAGCGGAGGGGCGGAGATGAGTGGGATGTAAACATCCCGCCCATCTCCTTCCTTCCGCATATCCTACGGAAGCCGCGGTGACGCCGGTAGATGTTCCTCGCTCCTGCGGCTTCACACACAGCGATGTATGCTGCTGCAGGAGCGAGGAACAACATCGGACTGTCACGTCAGCGTAATCATGGATTACGCCGACGCTGCACCGATGATACGATTACGACGCTTTTGTGCTCATTAATCGTATCATCGAGCCTTTACACACTACGATGTCGCATGCGATGCCGGAAGTGCGTCATTTTCAATTTGACCCCACCGACATCGCACCTGCAATGTCGTAGTGTGCAAAGCCCGCCTAACTCTGCTGCTTCATTAATGAATGGATCCATTGTGGGCTTCACCTGAATAGTGTATTTCGGAAATATAGATGGAAACCCCCAAGTATGCGCTCAGCATAGCGCACAAGATAAATGAGAACTGATCCAAAATGCTCTGTACCAAAATCGCCACCAAAGAGCATTCAAGTGAACCCATAAAAACTCAAGTCCCCACTCAGGTCCAACATCTGTTAATGGAAATATAGGGGATTCCACACTACTGGTAGCACAAAGGCTCTGGAAAAACGCTATGTCTCCTCACCTCAAAAAAAAATCCAGGAAAATCTGTGCTCCCAAATCCAAATGCCCCACTCTTCTGAGCACCACAATGTGACTAAACCAGTTAGCATCCACGTTTGGCATTATTATAGTGAAGGGAGCCGGCCTAAATGTACGGATTGCAGTTTTCCAAAAGCACGAGCTGAGCACACTGTACAGGGACTACAATGTACTGGGTACAACAAGGACTTATTCAAAATTTTTAATTTTGTAACATTCACTGCGTTTGACACCATGGGTGTTTTCCAGAGACTAAATCGTTACTACACCCATAGATGAATTCCCAGAGGGGTGTAATTTCCAAAATTTGGTCACTTGAGGGGGACTTCTTCTGTTTTGGCACTTAGAGGCTCTGCAAACGGAGTCTGCAAACTGTTCTAAGAAAACCTGTGCTCCAAAAACCAAATGGCGCTCCTTCCCTCCTGAGCCCTGCGGTGCATCCAAACAGTAATGTACAGTCACATGTGGGGTATTTCCACATTCAGGAGAAAATGTATAACACATTATGGGGTCTTTTTTACATATTCCTCTTTTGAAAATTGAACATATGGTATTAAAACAACATTTTAGTGATAAAAATGTTATTATTTTTTGCTCACTGCCCAATAGTATAAAATTTTGTGACTCACCTGTAGTGGCAATATGCTCACTGCACCACTGGATGAATTCATTGAGGGGTGCAGTTTGTAAAATGGAGTCACTTGTGGGGGGTTTCTGCTGCTCTGGCACCTCAGGGACTCTGCCAATGTGACATGGCACCCGCAAACCATTCCAACTAAATCTGCACTCCAATATGGCAATCCTTCCCTTTATTTTGTATTGTGTCTAAAAAGTAGTTTTCAACCACTTTTGGGGTACTAGCGTACTCAGAAGAAATTGCACAACAAATTGTATGGTTCATTATCTCGTGTTACCCTAGTGAATTTGACAAATTTGGAGTTAACGCATTTTTGAGTTTAAAAATGCATTTTTTTTTATTTTCACAGCTCAACATTATAAAATTCTGTGAAGCACCTGGGGGCGTTCAAGTTGCTCACTAACCATCTAAATAAATTCCTTGAGAGGTGTAGTTTCCAAAATGGGGTCACTTGTGGGGGGGCTCCAATGTTTAGGCAGTTCACGGACTCTCCAAAGGTGATATTGTGTGCGCTAATGATTCCAGCCAATTTTGCAGTCAAATGCCACTCCTTCCCTTCTGAGCCCTGCCATGCACCCAAACATTTGATTTCCACCACATATGAGGTATCTATGTACTCAGGAAAAATTGCATATTAAATTTTATGGTGCATTTAGTCCTGATACCCTTGTGAAAAAAAAATACCTGTTCAAAGTAACAATTTTGTGGTAAAAATGTATTTTTTTATTTTCACGCCTCAACCTCATAAACATCTGTGAAGCCCCAGGCGGTTCAAGGTGCTCACGAAGCATCTAGATAAATTGCTTGAGGGGTCTAGTTTAAAAAATGGGGTCACTTGTGGGGGAGCTCCATTGTTTAGGTACCTCTGGGGGTCTCCAAACGCAACTTGGCGCCTGCTAATAATTCCAGCTTATTTTGCTTTCAAAAATTCAAATGGCGCTCCTTACCTTCCAACCTCTGCCGTGCGCCTAAACAATTGATTTCCACAACATATGAGGTATCGTGTACTCAGAAGAAATTGCACAATAAATTGTATGGTGCAATTTCTCTTATTATCCTTGTGAATTTGCAAAATGTTATGGCTAAAGTAACATTTTTGTTGGACAAAGTAAAATTTTCATTTTCTCCTTCCACATGGCTTTGGTTCCTGTGAAGCACCTAAACGGTTAATAAACTTCTTGGATGTGGTTTTGAGCAGTTTCTATAAAGGGGTCACTTTTGGGTATTTGCTGTCACCTCGGTCTCTCAAAGTCACTTCAAATGTGATGTGGTCCCTAAGGAAAATAGTTTTGTAAATTTTGTTGGAAAAATGAGAAATTGCTGATGAACTTTGACCCTTTCTAACTTCCTAATGAAAAAAATTATCTTTTGAAAATTGCGCTGATGTAAAGTAGACAAGTGGGAAATATTATATATTCATACCTCCCAACATTTAAAGATGAAAAAGAGGGAGAAAGTATGCGGCACGCGTAGCAGCAATTTTAAGCCACGCCCCCTAACCACACCCATTTTGCAATCTGTCACGCCCACATCCAATCCTTTTCAGCACTGCTGATCACATTGTTTAAGGCTGCGTGCCCACGATCAGTGTTTGCAGCATTTTGGATGTAGCGTGTTTTTGCTGTGTCCAAAACGCTGTATTGTACAGTACAAGCACAGTGGAGGGATTTCTAGAAATCCCGTGCCCACTGTGCTTGTTTTTTCTGCAGCAAACACTGACCTGAAGAGCGTCTTTCCAGACTGCAGCATATCAATTGTTTGCTGCAGTTGCATGCGTCCTCCATAGGGAGAACACAGCAGGAGACCGCAGCGCACTGAACGCTGATCGTGGACACAGGCAGCTGAGTTCTCCTGCGCAGGTCAGGACCCGCTGCCTCCAGGACACAGTGAGTCCTGATCGTGGGCACAAGCAGCTGCGGTCTCCTGCGGAGGAGACGTGCAGCCCCGCAGGTCAGGACCCGCTGCCTCCAGGACACAGTGAGTCCTGATCGTAGGCACAGGCAGCTGTGGTCTCCTGCGGAGGAGACATGCAGCCCCGCAGATCAGGACCCGCTGCCTCCAGGACACAGTGAGTCCTGATCGTGGGTACAGGCATACGCACATATACAGTACATATTTGAAGACAAATTCCCTAAAATACATATAAACAGACAAATCTATACACAGTCATCTGCACTGACATACACAGATATATACATCATACATATACACACATTGGAGGTAATAATATGGGGAAGCAGCAGCCGCACTCACCTACCCCGCTTGTCTCTGTCCAGCTCCTCCTCGGCATGTGATCACTTGGCATCACTTTAACAGACATAGCCACGCACAGTGCACACTGACACCGCTGCTTATGACAAGGGAGGATGGGGATTTTATATACTAATATATATACAGTTAGGTCCAGAAATATTTGGACAGTGACACAAGTTTTGTTATTTTAGCTGTTTACAAAAACATGTTCAGAAATACAATTATATATATAATATGGGCTGAAAGTGCACACTCCCAGCTGCAATATGAGAGTTTTCACATCCAAATCGGAGAAAGGGTTTAGGAATCATAGCTCTGTAATGCATAGCCTCCTCTTTTTCAAGGGACCAAAAGTAATTGGACAAGGGACTCTAAGGGCTGCAATTAACTCTGAAGGCGTCTCCCTCGTTAACCTGTAATCAATGAAGTAGTTAAAAGGTCTGAGGTTGATTACAGGTGTGTGGTTTTGCATTTGGAAGCTGTTGCTGTGACCAGACAACATGCGGTCTAAGGAACTCTCAATTGAGGTGAAGCAGAACATCCTGAGGCTGAAAAAAAAGAAAAAATCCATCAGAGAGATAGCAGACATGCTTGGAGTAGCAAAATCAACAGTCGGGTAAATTCTGAGAAAAAAGGAATTGACTGGTGAGCTTGGGAACTCAAAAAGGCCTGGGCGTCCACGGATGACAACAGTGGTGGATGATCGCCGCATACTTTCTTTGGTGAAGAAGAACCCGTTCACAACATCAACTGAAGTCCAGAACACTCTCAGTGAAGTAGGTGTATCTGTCTCTAAGTCAACAGTAAAGAGAAGACTCCATAAAAGTAAATACAAAGGGTTCACATCTAGATGCAAACCATTCATCAATTCCAAAAATAGACAGGCCAGAGTTAAATTTGCTGAAAAACACCTCATGAAGCCAGCTCAGTTCTGGAAAAGTATTCTATGGACAGATGAGACCAAGATCAACCTGTACCAGAATGATGGGAAGAAAAAAGTTTGGAGAAGAAAGGGAACGGCACGTGATCCAAGGCACACCACATCCTCTGTAAAACATGGTGGAGGCAACGTGATGGCATGGGCATGCATGGCTTTCAATGGCACTGGGTCACTTGTGTTTATTGATGACATAACAGCAGACAAGAGTAGCCGGATGAATTCTGAAGTGTACCGGGATATACTTTCAGCCCAGATTCAGCCAAATGCCACAAAGTTGATCGGACGGCGCTTCATAGTACAGATGGACAATGACCCCAAGCATACAGCCAAAGCTACCCATGAGTTCTTGAGTGCAAAAAAGTGGAACATTCTGCAATGGCCAAGTCAATCACCAGATCTTAACCCAATTGAGCATGCATTTCACTTGCTGAAATCCAGACTTAAGACGGAAAGACCCACAAACAAGCAAGACCTGAAGGCTGCGGCTGTAAAGGCCTGGAAAAGCATTAAGAAGGAGGAAACCCAGCGTTTGGTGATGTCCATGGGTTCCAGACTTAAGGCAGTGATTGCCTCCAAAGGATTAGCAACAAAATATTGAAAATAAAAATTTTTTTTTGGGGTTTGGTTTATTTGTCCAATTACTTTTGACCTCCTAAAATGTGGAGTGTTTGTAAAGAAATGTGTACAATTCCTACAATTTCTATCAGATATTTTTGTTCAAACCTTCAAATTAAACGTTACAATCTGCGCTTGAATTCTGTTGTAGAGGTTTCATTTCAAATCCAATGTGGTGGCATGCAGAGCCCAACTCGCGAAAATTGTGTCACTGTCCAAATATTTCTGGACCTAACTGTATATATATATATATATATATATATATATATATATATACATATATACACACACACACACTGTATATATACAGTATATACAGCACAGGAGTGTCTGGGGGCTACAGTATATACAGCACAGTAGTGTCTGGGGGCTACAGTATATACAGCACAGGAGGGGCTTGGGGCTACAGTATATACAGCACAGGAGGGGCTGGGGCTACAGTATATACAGCACAGGAGGGGCTGGGGGCTACAGTATATACAGCACAGGAGGGGCTGGGGGCTACAGTATATACAGCACAGGAGGGGCTGGGGTTATAGTATATACATCACAGGAGGGTCTTGGGGCATAGACAGTACTTGAGGGGGCATACATATTAGGCCTGTTTCAGATGTCCGTGATTCTGGTATGTACGTGCTAGTTTTTATACATACTAGAATCACTGACCTATGCAGACACATTATAATCAATGGGTCTGCACAGACATCAGTGATTTTTCACTGACCGTGTGTCCGTGCGGCGTACATGCGTATCCGTGATTGCCGCACAGAAACATGTCTGGTTCTTTTCTGGCATCACTGATGTCCCACAGACCACACTATGGTGTGATCCGTGAAACACGTACCAGAAAAACATGGACATTTAAAATAAAAAGCTTTTTCAACTCACCTTCTCCAGCGATGCCGAGTTCGGCAGCTGCTCTCTGCTTCTTCTTGACCGGCACATTATGGCATGCATATTCATTTATGCAGCCAGAGCCGGCCCGGAAGTAGCTGCAGAGGTGAGAGAGCGGTAGATGGATGCTGAATCGCGGGACTCTTCAGCACCACGGAGAGCAGGAGCGGGGGCAGGTGAGTATATGTCCATGTGCAATCACGGAGTACGGATTACGTATCATGGATTGCACATGAACAACCACTGTGTGCCGTGAATCATTGAGTATGAAGGGACATATGCATGTTTAACACATCAGTGAAGAACGTCTGTGTTTTTCACTGAGGGGCATACACGTTACTAAGGGGTATACACATTACTGGGTGAAATACACTTTACTGGTAGCATAGATATTACTAAAGGGCATATAGCTCTGGTGTTGGGGCTTATACAGGTCTGGGGGCACATACAGCTCCGATGGGGGGGATGGGGGCATACAAATCTGGTGTGGGGGCTGGGGGCATACAGATCTGGTGAGGGGGGGGTGGCTGGAGGCATATAGCCCTGGTGAGAGGGCTGGAGCATACAAATCTGGTGAGGGTGGCTGGGATACATATCTGGTGGGAGGGGGCTGAAGGCATACAGAGCTGTGGGGTGCTGGGGGGCATACAAATCTGGTGAGGGGGCTGGGGGCATACAGATCTGGTGAGGTGGGGGTGGCTGGAGGCATATAGCTCTGGTGAGGAGAGGGCTGCTAGGGCATACAGATCTGATGAGGGGGGGCTGGGATACATATCTGGTGGGAGGGGGCTGGGGGCATACAGATCTGGGGGTGCTGGGGGGGCATATAGATCTGGTGGGGAAGCTGGGGGGCATACACATTTGGTGAGGGGGGCATACAGATGTGGTGAGGGGGTGACTGGAGGCATATAGCTCTGGTGAGGAGGGGGTTGGGTAGGTGGGGGGGTCACATACAGCGTTCCTTGGTGCTGCAGCTCCTCTTCCTCCACTCTCTGCATCTGTGGACAGTGCTCAGCATGTTGCTCGGTAGCTCCGCCCACAGATTTACTTCCGTACAGAAGCAGCCCAGCTGAGAGCAGTGCACGCTGAGCTGCAGGTGCCGATTTAAAGTGCCAGCATCCAGGAAAGTGCTGCTGCCGCCCACCCATAACAGCGGCAGCACAGAGCCAAAGTCAGACGGGGAGAGAGCGGGTGGGCGGAGCCACGGGACAAAAGCCTCACGATCGTGACACCGGGACACCCGCTGAAATCCGGTACAGTCTCGCTGTATCTGGGATGGTTGGGAGGTACAGTGCCTACAAGTAGTATTCAACCCCCTGCAGATTTAGCAGGTTTGATAAGATGCAAATAAGTTAGAGCCTGCAAACTTCAAACAAGAGCAGGATTTATTACCAGATGCATAAATCTTACAAACCAACAAGTTATGGTGCTCAGTTAAATTTTAATAAATTTTCAACATAAAAGTGTGGGTCAATTATTATTCAACCCCTAGGTTTAATATTTTGTGGAATAACCCTTGTTTGCAATTACAGCTAATAATCGTCTTTTATAAGACCTGATCAGGCCGGCACAGGTCTCTGGAGTTATCTTGGCCCATTCCTCCATGCAGATCTTCGTTATTTAGGTTCTTTGGGTGTCTCATGTGGACTTTAATCTTGAGCTCCTTCCACAAGTTTTCAATTGGGTTAAGGTCAGGAGACTGACTAGGCCACTGCAACACGTTGATTCTTTCCCTCTTGAACCAGGCCTTGGTTTTCTTGGCTGTGTGCTTTGGGTCGTTGTCTTGTTGGAAGATGAAATGACGACCCATCTTAAGATCCTTGATGGAGGAGCGGAGGTTCTTGGCCAAAATCTCCAGGTAGGCTGTGCTATCCATCTTCCCATGGATGCGGACCAGATGGCCAGGCCCCTTGGCTGAGAAACAGCCCCACAGCATGATGCTGCCACCACCATGCTTGACTGTAGGGATGGTATTCTTGGGGTCGTATGCAGTGCCATCCAGTCTCCAAACGTCACGTGTGTGGTTGGCACCAAAGATCTCGATCTTGGTCTCATCAGACCAGATAACCTTGAACCAGTCTGTCTCAGAGTCCTCCAAGTGATCATGAGCAAACTGTAGACGAGCCTTGACATGACGCTTTGAAAGTAAAGGTACCTTACGGGCACGTCTGGAACGGAGACCATTGCGGTGGAGTACGTTACTTATGGTATTGACTGAAACCAATGTCCCCACTGCCACGAGATCTTCCCGGAGCTCCTTTCTTGTTGTCCTTGGGTTAACCTTGACTCTTCGGACAAGCCTGGCCTCGGCACGGGTGGAAACTTTCAAAGGCTGTCCAGGACGTGGAAGGCTAACAGTAGTTCCATAAGCCTTCCACTTCCGGATGATGCTCCCAACAGTGGAGACAGGTAGGCCCAACTCCTTGGAAAGGGTTTTGTACCCCTTGCCAGCCTTGTGACCCTCCACGATCTTGTCTCTGATGGCCTTGGAATGCTCCTTTGTCTTTCCCATGTTGACCAAGTATGAGTGCTGTTCACAAGTTTGGGGAGGGTCTTAATTAGTCAGAAAAGGCTGGAAAAAGAGATAATTAATCCAAACATGTGAAGCTCATTGTTCTTTGTGCCTGAAATACTTCTTAATACTTTAGGGGAACCAAACAGAATTCTGGTGGTTTGAGGGGTTGAATAATAAATGACCCTCTGAATAAACTTTTCACCATTTAAATAAAAAATAAAGAAATAACATTCTTTTTTGCTGCATTTCACACTTCCAGGCTGATCTACAGTCCAAATGTCACAATGCCAAGTTAATTCCGAATGAGTAAACCTGCTAAATCTGCAGGGGGTTGAATACTACTTGTAGGCACTGTAGGTATATTAACTATTTAGTGTGACATAATTCTTGGATTTATGGGCAGAAAATTGTGACATTTTTAAAATGTTCAGCTTTTTTTTTTTTACACATAAACGTGAAAAATATCGGCCTAATTTTACCACTGACATAAAGTGCAATATGTCAAGGAAAAACAACGTCAGAATCTCCGGGATCCGCTGAAGCTCCAGAGCTATAACCTCATACAGTGACACCGGTCAGAACTGCAAGAAATGGCCGGTCAGGAAGGTGTTTAGTGGCCGGGGGTGAAGGGGTTAATGTTCAGGTCCGGTCATCTCTACTCCTGACCCCGCACATAAACCTCACCTCATCCAGAGCCCTGCATACTAGTGATGTGTCGTTCGCGAACGAGCCGATTCTTTGAGCCGGCTCTTTGAAGTGAACGATATGAGCCGAATCATCAAAGTGAACGAGCCATAAAGAGCCGCTTTTTTTTTTTTTTTCTCTGCTTCAGGGGGAATCAGGAGATAAGGAGAAGAGTAAAGTAAACACAAGCTCTGGGCAGGAGCTGACACTTAAAGCTATACACACATAGTGGTTCTTCCTTAGTTCAGTGGGCACAATTGAGTACCAGGGAATGATGTGCTAGGGTTAAGTTTTCTGATCTTGACTGGCACATATGGTAATGTGTAGGAGGAGAGGGCTCAGCTTGTTTGCTGATAACAATGACCATCTTCTCTAGGTATTAGTCAGGGTTCAGGACCACTACAGTAAAGACCTGACCACTTGTTGGGTTATAGCATTTTAGACCAAACATATGTAAAGAAGTGTATACAGCTTCAATCATTGTATAGAGTTAGTAATAGAAGTCAGCACTTAGTGTCCAGTGTGTGCACAGAACAGATGACCCCTGACATGATCATTTAACCCTGTAAGGTTTTTTTTCTGGCATAAAAACGAGAAAATCATTGATAATAAGCCATGTCTCCATTCCTTCAATGTTTAGTGGAAGCTGCTGTGTGTGTGTGTGAGTGTCTGTGTGTGTGTGTGTGTGTGTGTGTGTGTGTGTGTGTGTCTGTGCATGTGTGTGTGTGAGTGTCTGTGTGTGTGTGTGTGTGTGTGTCTGTGCATGTGTGTGTGTGCATGTGTGTGTGTGTGTGTGTCTGTGCGCATATGTGTGTGTGTGTGTGTGTGTGTGTGTGTGTGTGTGTGTCTGTGCGTGTGTGTTATTTTTTTTTGTGACCACAATTGATATTTTTTTTACTAGTTTGGTGACTACATACAACATATTCATTAGCCTCTATATGCATGTGTCTGTGGCGTTGTGGTGTCACAATTCTCGCAGTTAAGACTTTTTTTCTATTTCTGTTACAAATCCTGGTATTTTTAGATGTAAATAGATCTGACATCTGCACACAACCTCTATACATTTGTTTTATGTGCAATACTACCTCAATGACATTTATTGTCACTTAACTGTTAAAAAAGTTGGTATGTAACTAGTGTTGCATTGCCATATTGTGTTCCACTTGCTGGGATTTGTAGTGCTGTGCACCACCAGCAGAAGTTGGACCCATGCTATGTTAGCATTTAAACATTTCTGTTCCAGGTTGTGTTGAAATAAACTGATTTTGCTATTCAGTATCCTATGCTTCCATATGTTGGTGTGCGTACAGTATGTGTGTACAATGTGTGTGTGTATGTATGTGTGTCCTTTGTGTTCAGTATGTACAGTGTGTGTGTACAATGTGTGTGTATGTGTGTCCTTTGTGTTCAGTATGTACAGTGTGTGTGTACAATGTGTGTATGTATGTGTGTCCTTTGTGTTCAGTATGTACAGTGTGTGTGTACAATGTGTGTGTGTGTATGTGTGTCCTTTGTGTTCAGTATGTACAGTATGTGTGTACAATGTGTGTATGTGTGTCCTTTGTGTTCAGTATGTACAGTATGTGTGTACAATGTGTGTATGTGTGTCCTTTGTGTTCAGTATGTACAGTATGTGTGTACAATGTGTGTATGTGTGTCCTTTGTGTTCAGTATGTACAGTATGTGTGTACAATGTGTGTATGTATGTGTGTCCTTTGTGTTCAGTATGTACAGTATGTGTGTGTACAATGTGTGTATGTGTGTCCTTTGTGTTCAGTATATACAGTGTGTGTGTACAATGTGTGTATGTATGTGTGTCCTTTGTGTTCAGTATGTACAGTGTGTGTGTACAATGTGTGTGTATGTATGTGTGTCCTTTGTGTTCAGTATGTACAGTATGTGTGTGTACAATGTGTGTATGTGTGTCCTTTGTGTTCAGTATATACAGTGTGTGTGTACAATGTGTGTATGTATGTGTGTCCTTTGTGTTCAGTATGTACAGTGTGTGTGTACAATGTGTGTGTGTATGTGTGTCCTTTGTGTTCAGTATGTACAGTATGTGTGTACAATGTGTGTATGTGTGTCCTTTGTGTTCAGTATGTACAGTATGTGTGTACAATGTGTGTATGTGTGTCCTTTGTGTTCAGTATGTACAGTATGTGTGTACAATGTGTGTATGTATGTGTGTCCTTTGTGTTCAGTATGTACAGTATGTGTGTACAATGTGTGTATGTGTGTCCTTTGTGTTCAGTATGTACAGTGTGTGTGTACAATGTGTGTATGTATGTGTGTCCTTTGTACACACATACTGTACATACTGAACACAAAGGACACACATACATACACACGTACACACACACTGTACATACTGAACACAAAGGACACACATTGTACACACATACTGTACACAAAGGACACACATACATACACACATTGTACACACACACTGTACATACTGAACACAAAGGACACACATACACACATTGTACACACATACATACACACATTGTGTTCAGTATGTACAGTATGTGTGTCCTTTGTGTTCAGTATGTACAGTGTGTGTGTACAATGTGTATATGTGTGTCCTTTGTGTTCAGTATGTACAGTGTGTGTGTACAATGTGTGTATGTATGTGTGTCCTTTGTGTTCAGTATGTACAGTATGTGTGTACAATGTGTGTATGTATGTGTGTCCTTTGTGTTCAGTATGTACAGTATGTGTGTCCTTTGTGTTCAGTATGTACAGTGTGTGTGTACAATTTGTGTATGTGTGTCCTTTGTGTTCAGTATGTACAGTGTGTGTGTACAATGTGTGTATGTATGTGTGTCCTTTGTGTTCAGTATGTACAGTATGTGTGTACAATGTGTGTATGTATGTGTGTCCTTTGTGTTCAGTATGTACAGTATGTGTGTACAATGTGTGTATGTATGTGTGTCCTTTGTGTTCAGTATGTACAGTGTGTGTGTGTGTTGCACATATAGTGACAGGCAGCACAGTAATTGCAACTCGCCTTTATTTTCAGGAATTATAATCTTTTGTAGGAGCGACACATATCAGAGCACTGACTAATGTAGAAAGGACATGTACAAAAAACACCACATAAAAGAGGAGCGAGGGCCCTGTCCAGAAGAGCTGACAATCTGAGGAAACGGAAACAATAATGCTAAAAACTGTTTTTACTGCTTCACTAGATACATACAAGGGTGTAGAATGAGGTTCCCAATGTACAGGGGAGGTTCTGCATCACCACAAGGTGTAGCAGAGGGGTTTTTTAAAAAAAAGAGCCGTTTTTTGAGCCGAAAGAGCCGATTCTTTTTGGTGAGCCGAGCCGAATGAGCCGGACTGCCCATCACTAATACACTGAGGAGCTGATCATGTGACCCCTGACTCCTCCCCTCCATGTGACATCATCACAGGTCCTGGAAGCACAGAGCAGCCATATATCTAGTGTGCGGCTCTGCAGGAGGAGGTGTGTGGAGATTCCCCATTACTGGGGCAGGCGACATTAACCCCTTCAGCTCTGAGACTTTCTTGGTGTTTTTCTCTCGCTGATTTCTATGAATCGTGAGGTTTTTGTTCCTTTTCCTCTGATAGATACAGACGCCCCAACTATGAGAGGCCGGAAGTGAGGAAACCCGTCTGCCCTCAGTCCTCGGCCCCTTTCTGCCCTCAGTCCTCGGCCCCTTTCTGCCCTCAGTCCTCGGCCCCTTTCTGCCCTCAGTCCTCGGTCCCTTTCTGCCCTCAGTCCTCGGCCCCTTTCTGCCCTCGGTCCTCGGCCCCTTTCTGCCCTCAGTCCTCGGTCCCTTTCTGCCCTCAGTCCTCGGCCCCTTTCTGCCCTCGGTCCTCGGCCCCTTTCTGCCCTCGGTCCTCGGCCCCTTTCTGCCCTCAGTCCCCAGCCCCTTTCGGTCCTCGGCCCCTTTCTGCCCTCAGTCCCCAGCCCCTTTCGGTCCTCGGCCCCTTTCTGCCCTCGGTCCTCGGCCCCTTTCTGCCCTCAGTCCTCGGCCCCTTTCTGCCCTCACATAGTATAATGTTCCCCCAGAATATTCTCATTATATGTTTCCCCTTATTCTCTCCAGTAATTGTATTATTACAGCGGATTCTTTATGATGTTACATCATCATCTTCTCCCCATTCAGGTCCCTACAATATCGGATCCTCTCAGTGGAGATCTTCTATAGAAGAGAATTCTGCTGATTGCCCCGTGAAGGATGGATATGGACAGGGACAAGATGGCGGAGAGGATATTACACCTCACCCTAGAGATCCTCTTCCGGCTTACTGGAGAGGTGAGAGATTCTGATGACGTCACATTACATCATTCTTATCTATGGGAATAACGGATGGACAGAACTGGAGAGGTGAGGACTCTGGAAATGTCTGGAGTGAGATTTCTTACTGTGTCTCTCCATAACCAGGATTACACAGTAGTGAAGAAGACCTCTAGTGATCGCTGTCAGGACCCTGTGTCTGAGGGATGGGGAAGACCCCTGAGCCCAATCACGGGGCCTCACCCCCCGATACATGAGGACATCAATGACCAGAAGATCCTAGAACTCACCTACAAGATGATTGAGCTGCTGACTGGAGAGGTGACACTGCTGGGAATGCTGGGACATTATACAGTAACGCTATGAAGGGATCGGGGGTGACGGCATCATTGTATGTGTCAGGTTCCTATAAGGTGTCAGGACGTCACCGTCTATTTCTCCATGGAGGAGTGGGAGTATTTAGAAGGACACAAAGATCTGTACAAGGACGTCATGATGGAGGTTCCCCAGCCCCTCACATCACCAGGTAATAGACAGGACTAAATACACACGGCCTATAATTATCTGTATGTAAGGAATGAATTCAGTCCCTGTATGTGTCTCCTCCAGATCTATCCAGTAAGAGGACAACACCAGAGAGATGTCCCCGTCCTCTTCTCCCACAGGACTGTAAACAAGAAGATCCCGATGTTCCTCAGGATCATCAGGTAGATGGAGAGAAGGTGCCATGAAATATCCCTATGATGTGTAGACAACAGAGAAAAGTAGAAGACGGGTTTGTAATGCCGCGCCATTGATCACCAATCGGAGGATCATATTCATGTATCTTTATTGTTGCCTAGGTCTACGCGTTTCAGGAGCTCTGCTCCCTTGCTCAGGACCGTCAGAAACCTGTGAGACCTGTGAGAAAGGTCTAGGAGCAGCCTACTCACACACACACAGGTTTGTGGCTATATGCATGTGTGTATATATATATATATATATATATATATATATATATATATATATGTATGTGTCAGTTTACCTATATCATATATATATATATATATATATATATATATATATATATATATATAATTTTTTTTTCTGTCATACACTGATATATTAACATTTTTAATTTTTCACACATTTTACTATATTGAGATTATACCACTAATTCTTCTATGAGACAAGGTTTTATGTTTTACCTTTCTATTATGCATTAACATGTATTGCGTCATTTATGGATCACCATGCACCCTTTCCTGCCCGTTTTTTTTTTTCAAATATGGGCGGTACTCTGACGTCACTGTGTCTATTTAATGTATATCCGTATCTACCATGGTAGATTTGATGTTGTCTTATTTCTGACGGTCCTGAGGAAGGGAGCAGAGCTTCTGAAACGCGTAGACCTATGCAACAATAAAGATACATGAATCTGATCCTCTGATTGGTGATCATTGGCGCGGCATTACAAACCCGTCTTCTACTTTTCTCTGTTATCTGCCGTTTTGGGTTGCTGCTGCCTTGATCCATTCTACATGCGATTATAGTGGTTGTGACTGTCTGGTGAGTAATATTGCTCCCCCCTCCCCTACCCTATCTATATTAGGGTAAGACCCTATTGCACTTTATCTTCCACAGCTTTTCCACTTATGATGTGTAGACGGCTGTGAAGGTCTTGTGCTCAGTCCTGTTTTATCCTCCAGTATTAGGCTATGTGCGCACGTTGCGTACTAGCCCTGCAGAATTTTCTGCAGCGATCTGAAGAGCACATGTGCGCTTCAAATCGCTGCAGAAAATGTCCGTAGAAAAAAAAAAAAGCCGACTCCATGCGCTCTGCCTGCAGCTCCTCCCATAGACAGAGCAGGAGCTGCCGGCAAAGCGCACGGAAGAAGTGACATGTCACTTCTTGAACGCAGCGCTTCGGGCAGTAGCCGAAGCGCTGCGCTCCAAGACGCCACGTGCGCACGGCCCCTGCACAATCTCCATAGACTGTGCAGGGGACGCAGGACGCATGCAGTTACGCTGCGCTACAAAGCGCAGCGTAACTGCATGAATTACGCACACGTGCGCACATAGCCTTATATGTTTTATACTTGTGTAATGAGAGCGGTGGAGATGACAGGATTAGAGCTGATCATAGATGTGACTTCTCAATCTGTCTGTGACTTTTACAATATTTGTTTCAGGGGGAAGATCTGACCCATATTAATACTACAGAGACATATGTGAGGGGTGATGAGTGGAGTAAAGAGGAGATTCCTACAGATAACCGCCCAGGTGAGTAGTGACCACTAAATGCAGAGAAGTCACAGGTTCTTCTCATTCAGCAGCTGGTACGATGTAGGACTAAAAAGAATGAAAATAACTTATCCTAAAAATAAGGTGTAAGAAGTTTCCCGTACATCCTAGACATGGAGAATGTGCAGTTTATAGTGGATTGTTCACATGTTCCATATTATTTATACTGGTGAATCATTGATTTCCTGTATGTTAGTGGATTATAGCACTTATGTGCAGGTATATTCTAAAATAAGACATATGTACAAAACCTCTAGATGCAGAGTGGTGCCGGACAGCCCCTTTAAAATATAAGTGTTTATTAGAATCGATGTGGAAAAATGTTGCTGTATACAGGCCAGATACAGAGGCGTTTATCCAGCCCACCTGACAGTTTTCCTGCACGTGTTCTTCTAGCTGGTTACATAAGATGGTTGCCTAGATCTCTTGTACGGAGTAAAGCAGCATTTTTCTGCCCCTGATTGTCAGGCCAAGATCGAAGAAGAGCACTAAAGTAGTTGAGCTGAAATGGCAATGGATTTAACAGGAGAGTAATGGTTATATTACAATAATCTTTTATTTCTATAACGCCAACATATTCATATTTACAATTCAAAGGTTCATATACAAACAATCATAAGTAGTTAATGCCCTCCCTCTGAAGGGTAAGCCCAGATCCCCCCCCAGATGGTTGCGCCTGCCACCAGTTACCCCGCTGCGCCTGCCACCAGTTGCTGCGCCTGCCACCAGTTACCCCGCTGCGCCTGCCACCACGGACGCCGCTGCGCCTGCCACCACGGACCCCGCCGCACCTGCCACCACGGACCCCGCCGCCACTGACACGCTGCGCCTGCCGCCACTGACACGCCGCGCCTGCCAGCACAACCTCTGCCTCCTAGCACAACCTCTGCCTCCTTTGACCCTGCTTCACCACCACTGCTGCCCCCCTCCAGTAAGACAACACCGGAGCATAAGACTGACCCCCTTTTTTTTTTTTTTTACCTTTTTTAAGGTTTGGGGTGCGTCTTATAATCTGGTGCGTCTTATAAAGCGAAACATACGGTACCTTCTGAAGTGCTAGTCTGTATTGCTGTATATTTCATTAGCTCTATTGGCTTTGTACTTTATATTTTTTTGCTCTTGCCTGCTTACTATGATTCAAGTGCATAATACTTTCATTGGGTGCTTATTTACCAGAACTATGGGTGTTATCATCTTCCACTATGGATTTTAAGTGTTTTTAACTTTCTTGGTGTTTTTTGTCCTTTTATTAGGATGTTTGTATTTATTATTTTTTGTACAATAAAAATTATATTTTTGGTGATCCCGCTTTTATGACATTTAATTTCCCTTCTTAATGATAGGATTTTCAACAGATTCCAGAAATCTAAAAAAATTAGCATCCTGCAAATCCTATATGAACAGGGGCATAGGGCCAGGCATAGAAGAGATATTATATTTATGAATCACCCAATCCCAGAGAAATCTAACTCATGGAATAGAATTCATAGATTCTTCCAGCTCAGTCTATATCTTGTTGTAAGGATTTCTGATAATATTCAAAATACAATTAACCTTAGAGCAGTGTTTCTCAACTCCAGTCCTCAGGACCCACCAACAGATCATGTTTTCTGGTTTTCCTCAATGTTAGACAAGGAATTATTCCATCACCTGTGAAACATTAAGGAAAACCTGATGGAAATGTATTCTTCAGCTGGAACAGGGAGTGTATGAAAGAAGGGGGAATGTTAAAATGTTTGAGAAGCTCTGGTCTCCTTGGCTGCAATGCGGATAGGACGAGTGATGGACAAGTAAACTGATATGGGACGGGGATAGCCGTCTGAGACCTCTGATGTGTGTGTTTTGTTTTATTTGTGTTACTAGTTGTTCCTCCTGCACAACGGGATGGTTGCTATACTACAGTTGGAGGGTATTATAAGTGTGTACTATATGGGATGTAGTATCGGGGAGAAGTGTTGCTGCCGGGGTGGGGGAGGGGTCGGGAGGGGGAGTTAAAGGGGTAATAGATATGATAAATTTAATTTGGATGCCGATTTGTTATTCTGTTGTATGTATTCTGTTTTAATAAAAAAGTATCTAAAAAATTTAAAAAAAGGAAAACCTGATGAGGAAAACCTGAAAACATGATCTGTTGGTGGGTCTTGAGGACTGGAGTTGAGAAACACTGCCTTAGAGGCTTTATGGTATACCAAAAACTGGAACACCTGCCCCTGCTAGTGCCCTAGACCATGCCAATACTGAGTAAGAAAGCATGGACCTCGAGGTTCTCCAAATGAACCTGGAGGAAAAAGATTTAAATCTCAGAAAGATCTGGGGAGATTGATGGGGACAATCTGGAAGAGGTAAAGGATCTGTAGGGTTGCACCCCGCAACCTGGGGTGCACTCGCTTGCAGTGGTGCGAGGTAGCTTCAGCAACACAGCTACAGTCTCTTTATAAAAATTCTGGCAGTTTATTTAAAACAGTCTCAGCATAAACTGCTCTTAAACATAAGCAATCCACGTACCGTGGGCTTCCAGTCCATTAAATGTCCATAGTGGAGTCTCCACACTCTGGCTCCTGCCAGCGAACACCACTCACTGTGGTTGCTTCCTGCAGCCTCCAGCACTCTCCAGCCAGGCTGCAGTCTTTCCCCCAGTCCTCACGTGGACTGATTTTCAGAAGTCTCTCTCCAATCTTCACACAGACTGAGACTTCCAGCACACAATCTCCATGTGCAGCACTCTCAGACTTCTGTCTGTCTGTCTGTCTCTCCTCCAGGAGAGGTTCGGCCCTGCAGCCACAGCCCTAGCCTGGCTGCACTCGCCTCAGTCTCAACTCAGACTGAATTCCAGACTCTGACAGTCTCCTAAATCAGACTGGACACACCCACAGGTGGAGGTCTGTGATTCTCCAGACCTGCACAGCACACTGGCATTATTAAAGGGAACCTGACCCTTTTATGCAGAAACAAGCCTTTGTGAAACTACAAGTCCCATAGCAACCTCTTCAGTTTAATATCGCAGGGACCTTTTCCACTGCGACACATAGCGACCATTTACCACATTGGTGGTCGCTACCTCATAGATCCTTGGTATTAACCGAACCATGAAACCAAGAGCCCGGACCAGTTCAATAAATTGCTCTCAATATTACATAGAAGAGATAAAAAATTTGGAGTATTTAGTGATCCCTAATTATTTGATGTGGTCATTCCATCATTTAAAGGGAAATGTAGAACTAAGGTGCAAGGCTTCAGCCCCCGGTATATTTATATTAATCATCTCCAGTTTAACACTAACAAATGGCAAAGATGTTTACCTGCCCAGGTCAAAGAATTTACATTGGAATTCTAGTCACAGGATGCAATGAAACCCACTAATAAAGATGGAGGCAACAGGTGCAAAGCATGGATAATGTAAATAATTAAATTTTGCTACATAACTTCCAATTTATTTAGTTATTTTGTAAATTAAATCCTTAAATTTGTTTATATTAAAAATATTTTTTAATTTTCGGCAGATGACTGTACCAGAAGATCAGATGGACAACTGACATCTTCAATTTTTAAATCAGATGAGCTTGCAATCACACAAGATATAACTGAAGTGAATGCCACTATTCCAGATATACCATCATCTCTACACAGCAAAGATCTATCATCTGATTCTATTAAGCAAGTCCTACCTTTTGATTCATCACAAACTATTAAGAAAAATAAAAGGCACAAAAGAGGCAGTAGAAATCAAAGTGCTTTTACAGCAAAGAAGCCATTTTCAACTTCAAAATATGGAAAAGTCCATCAAAATATTTACACAGGGGAGAAAAGATTTTCTTCAGAATCTGCTAGTTGCCAGAAAACTCACACAGGGGATAAGCCATTTTCATGTTCAGAATGTGGGAAATGTTTTACACGTAAATTATTTCTTGTTACACATCAAAGAAAACACACAGGGGAGAAGCCTTTTTCATGTTCAGAATGTGGGAAACATTTTAACCAGAAATCAAATCTTATTAGACACCAGAAAACTCACACTGGGGAGAAGCCTTTTTCATGTTCAGAATGTGGGAAATGTTTTGCACATAAATCACATTTTGTTTCACATCAGAGAACTCACACAGGAGAGAAGCCTTTTTCATGTTCAGAATGTGGGAACTGTTTTGCACATAAATCGCATTTTGTTATACATCAGAGAACTCACACAGGGGAGAAGCCATATTCATGTTCAGTATGTGGGAAACATTTTAACCGAAAATCACATCTTGATAGACACCAGAAAGCTCACACAGAAGAGAGGCCTTTTTCATGTTCAGAATGTGGGAAATGTTTTGCACAAAAATCACATTTTATTTCACATCAGAGAACTCACATGGTGAAAAAGCCATATTCCTGTTCAGCATGTGGAAAATGTTTTATAAATAAGTCAATTCTTGTTGAACATCAGAAATTTCACATAGGGGAGAAATCTTTTTCATGTTCAGAATGTGGGAAATGTTTTGCACATAAATCTTATTTTGTTATACATCAGAGAACTCACACGGGGGAGAAGCCATATTCATGTTCAGTATGTGGGAAACATTTTAACCAAAAATCACATCTTGATAGACACCAGAAAATTCACACAGAGGAGAAGCCTTTTTCATGTTCAGAATGTGGGAAATGTTTTGCACAGAAATCACATTTTATTTCACATCAGAGAACTCACACAGGGGAGAAGCCATATACATGTTCAGAATGTGGAAAACATTTTAACCAAAAATCACAACTTGTTATACACCAAAGAATTCACACAGGGGAGAAGCCTTTTTCATGCTCAGATTGTGGGAAATGTTTTTCAGATAAATCAAGTCTTCTTAAACACCAAAGAATTCACAAAGGGGTGAAGCCTTTTTCATGTTCCGAATGTGGGAAATATTTTGGATATAAATCAAGTCTTGTTACACACCAAAGAATTCACGTGGGGGAGAAGCCCTTGTCATGTTAAGAATGAGAGAAATATTTAACAGACAAATGGCATCTTTTTAAACATAAAACTCACAAGGGTAGAAGCCATTATCATACCTAGAAGGTGAGAAATGTTTTATTTGATTATTTGATGACCACTTAGAAAAATTCATATTTGGAACAACGATACATTTGACAAACTGAACAAGAAAACATAAAAGAGACAGTAAACATAAAGGCAAATAAGTAAACAAGAAAAGAAAAGCACGTTATAAGTTACATTAGAATTATAATATATCCAGTTACTAATAGACATCTGTTTTATAAAAATGAAATAAAAAACAATATTCCATGTGTATTGAACATTTCACATTGTTATATATTAACAGTATATTACAAAAGTGAGTACACCCCTATTAATGTAATAAATATTTTATTATAACTTTTCCTTGCACTGAAAATTTAGAAGACTGTGGAAAAAGAAGCGCAATAGGGTCTTACCTCAATAGGATCAGGGGTTAAATAATATGGTTGAACTCGCCTATGGAACTCCTATACAAGCATGTAACTCCAGGTCAAGGCTGCAGTCCCCGAATTGGCTGATAGCAAAGAGTAATTTTGATGGGTTTTCCAAAGCCGCGCCAATGACCAAAGGACGATGGTAATATAAGATTAATGGTGCTTTATTTTCATGCTCAGGTCAACGCGTTTCAGAAGACTCGGCTCCTTCATCCAAGTTGGCATTAAATATCATTGTATTGACGTCAAAATACCACCCACTTAGAAAAAAACTCGGCTGGAGTCCATACATTTGAAAGTAAACATGACGTATAACATCGAATTCACTGATTATCAGAACATGTCTACATTATATCTTTCACTTAAGTCCTTGTGTATAATGCAATGTAATAAAATTTGTTATGCAAAGGAAAATATATGTGAATCTATGTGTTCAAAATTTTAATAAAAAGTATAAAGTAAATGTGTAGGCTTCACCTAGAACTCCATTCATGTGTTCGGGAATGCTATCACAGAAGTATGGGAGGAATGTGTGGAAAGACGTGCAAACCTGTTATGAACCGGAACCATGGAAGATCACAATAGATCATTGGCAAAAAAGGTGACAAGAGCATTGGCAACTAATCTGGCCGCCATCCCCTCACTAACCATCAACACTGGAAGTACCTGAGGGGTGAACTAACATCATATGCACCGCGAACCCAGCCGGAGAACTAGCTATCCTAAAGGAAGGAAGGATGAATAGCTCTCTGCCTCAGAAATAGAGCGCAAAGGTATAGCAAGCCCCCCATATTCAAAGACTACAGTGATATAGGAAAACACTACATAGATGGATGATAGGATTAGCAAAAGGTGAGGCTCCATTGACAAAATAGGAAAGGAGAGGAAAGGGGCTGATGGTGGCCAGAGAAAAACCCTACAAAAATCCAAATACCTGTTCCAAAAGTCCTCAGATCTCATGATCTGAACTCCGTCCTATATCAGGCGCTCTTGTCTAACCAATGAACAGAAAGCAGGAACAATTACAAATTCAAGAAGCAACAAACACATGAACTTATAGAAGCAATACTCCAAGCATAGCTGCAGGGAGCTTCCCAGCTAAGCAACAGAGAGGGAAAATTCCTGCATGCAAATGAACTGACAATAACCACAGTAAATGACAAACCCAGATAAGAACAAAAAGAACAAAACAACATAAGAAAGAACAAAGCACTTATCTGGGGTAGATGTGGTCTGGAGCAAGATGAGAAGGCTGGTAAACTAAAGAACAAATGACAACCGTCTCAGACTGCTAGCAGACCAAGGTTTAAATAGGCAGAGAGTTAGCAATAGAAATGCCCATTGCTCCAGCACACCTGGTCTCTGTCCAAACCATTCCTGCCCACAAGAGGGAGCCTCACAACAGCAAAAGCATAACTGACATTCACAACAGTACTCCCCCTTGAGGAGGGGTCACCGAACCCTCACCAATGCCACCAGGTCACTCAGGATGAGCATGATGGAAGGCGAGAACCAACCTGTCCGCATGAATGTCAGAAGCCACAACCCAAGAGTTATCCTCCTGCCCATAACCCTTCCATTTCACAAGGTACTGAAGCTTCCGCCTACAGCGATGGGAATCCAAAATTTCAACCTCATACTCCAGATCCCCTTGTACCAAAACAGGGTCAGGAGGCACTGCTGCAGGAACTGTTGGCTCCACATGTCTCTTCAACAAGGACTTATGGAAGACATTGTGAATCTTAAATGGCGCAGGCAGAACAAAACGGAAAGATACAGGGTTGATAATCTCCGAAATCTTATAAGATCCAATAAATCTGGGTTTAAATTTAGGAGATGGAACTCTCATAGGAATATTTTTTGAGGACAACCACACCATGTCAAAATTTTCTCGTTTACTGGTCAAGTGGTTGACCACCACTATGCCGTGCACGCCCAGTGTGGTTTGCAAATTCCTCCTGTCGCCATCAAAATGCATGTTGGTGCCTGTTCACACACAGCCACCGCCCCCTGTTCCATAGGCATTAATACTTAAGCACCACCTGCCTGGGGCTGTTCCGCCCTTCATCCATGTCTGCAGGTCTGACACTGTGGGGGCTAGTTCAGACATTGTGCTAGTGGCAGGCACCTGAACTGCCTCTGTACTCGCAGTTGTCAGCCCTTGCAGCATGGGAGCGGTTCTGACACTTCTCAGGTAGGTGGTGTTCCTATATGGTCCTGCACATCACACGAGACCACATGGTACACATGTATATTATATACTGTAGTGTGGGGACCCCCCCTTATAGAGATTTGCCGTGACGGGGCAGGGGGGCTCAAATCATTGATCAATTATTTGCTAAAAATCTCATTTAATTGATACAGTAGGAATGAATTTGTGAATGATACACTTTTTATCTCGTCATAATTGCATCCCACTCATAAGCAGTGCTGGCTTCCCCCCTATTTTCTCGTTTACTGGTCAAGTGGTTGACCACCACTATGCCGTGCACGCCCAGTGTGGTTTGCAAATTCCTCCTGTCGCCATCAAAATGCATGTTGGTGCCTGTTCACACACAGCCACCGCCCCCTGTTCCATAGGCATTAATACTTAAGCACCACCTGCCTGGGGCTGTTCCGCCCTTCATCCATGTCTGCAGGTCTGACACTGTTGGTGCTAGTTCAGACATTGTGCTAGTGGCAGGCACCTGAACTGCCTCTGTACTCGCAGTTGTCAGCCCTTGCAGCATGGGAGCGGTTCTGACACTTCTCAGGTAGGTGGTGTTCCTATATGGTCCTGCACATCACACGAGACCACATGGTACACATGTATATTATATACTGTAGTGTAGGGACCCCCCTTATAGAGATTTGCCGTGACGGGGCAGGGGGGCTCAAATCATTGATCAATTATTTGCTAAAAATCTCATTGAATTGATACAGTAGGAATGAATTTGTGAATGATACACTTTTTATCTCGTCATAATTGCATCCCACTCATAAGCAGTGCTGGCTTCCCCCCTATTTTCTCGTTTACTGGTCAAGTGGTTGACCACCACTATGCCGTGCACGCCCAGTGTGGTTTGCAAATTCCTCCTGTCACCATCAAAATGCATGTTGGTGCCTGTTCACACACAGCCACCGCCCCCTGTTCCATAGGCATTAATACTTAAGCACCACCTGCCTGGGGCTGTTCCGCCCTTCATCCATGTCTGCAGGTCTGACACTGTGGGGGCTAGTTCAGACATTGTGCTAGTGGCAGACACCTGAACTGCCTCTGTACTCGCAGTTGTCAGCCCTTGCAGCATGGGAGCGGTTCTGACACTTCTCAGGTAGGTGGTGTTCCTATATGGTCCTGCACATCACACGAGACCACATGGTACACATGTATATTATATACTGTAGTGTAGGGACCCCCCTTATAGAGATTTGCCGTGACGGGGCAGGGGGGCTCAAATCATTGATCAATTATTTGCTAAAAATCTCATTGAATTGATACAGTAGGAATGAATTTGTGAATGATACACTTTTTATCTCGTCATAATTGCATCCCACTCATAAGCAGTGCTGGCTTCCCCCCTATTTTCTCGTTTACTGGTCAAGTGGTTGACCACCACTATGCCGTGCACGCCCAGTGTGGTTTGCAAATTCCTCCTGTCGCCATCAAAATGCATGTTGGTGCCTGTTCACACACAGCCACCGCCCCCTGTTCCATAGGCATTAATACTTAAGCACCACCTGCCTGGGGCTGTTCCGCCCTTCATCCATGTCTGCAGGTCTGACACTGTGGGGGCTAGTTCAGACATTGTGCTAGTGGCAGGCACCTGAACTGCCTCTGTACTCGCAGTTGTCAGCCCTTGCAGCATGGGAGCGGTTCTGACACTTCTCAGGTAGGTGGTATTCCTATATGGTCCTGCACATCACACGAGACCACATGGTACACATGTATATTATATACTGTAGTGTAGGGACCCCCCTTATAGAGATTTGCCGTGACAGGGCAGGGGGGCTCAAATCATTGATCAATTATTTGCTAAAAATCTCATTGAATTGATACAGTAGGAATGAATTTGTGAATGATACACTTTTTATCTCGTCATAATTGCATCCCACTCATAAGCAGTGCTGGCTTCCCCCCTATTTTCTCGTTTACTGGTCAAGTGGTTGACCACCACTATGCCGTGCACGCCCAGTGTGGTTTGCAAATTCCTCCTGTCGCCATCAAAATGCATGTTGGTGCCTGTTCACACACAGCCACCGCCCCCTGTTCCATAGGCATTAATACTTAAGCACCACCTGCCTGGGGCTGTTCCGCCCTTCATCCATGTCTGCAGGTCTGACACTGTGGGGGCTAGTTCAGACATTGTGCTAGTGGCAGGCACCTGAACTGCCTCTGTACTCGCAGTTGTCAGCCCTTGCAGCATGGGAGCGGTTCTGACACTTCTCAGGTAGGTGGTGTTCCTATATGGTCCTGCACATCACACGAGACCACATGGTACACATGTATATTATATACTGTAGTGTAGGGACCCCCCTTATAGAGATTTGCCGTGACGGGGCAGGGGGGCTCAAATCATTGATCAATTATTTGCTAAAAATCTCATTGAATTGATACAGTAGGAATGAATTTGTGAATGATACACTTTTTATCTCGTCATAATTGCATCCCACTCATAAGCAGTGCTGGCTTCCCCCCTATTTTCTCAACCACACCATGTCCCCCACTTTAAACCGGGGACCAACAGTTCGACGCCGATTGGCAAACTTTTGGGCAGTTTCTTGGGATTGAAACAATTTATCCACTACCTGCCCCCAAATCTGCTGCATTCTGTTTACCACAGAATCCATCCCCAGACAGTCAGACGCCTCAAGCTGCCCCGAGAAGAACCTGGGGTGATACCCAAAATTGCAGAAAAATGGAGACACCAATGTGGTAGAGCTAGCCCTATTGTTAAAGGCAAATTCAGCTAAAGGCAAAAACGAAACCCAATCATCCTGATTCGCAGAAACAAAACACCGTAAATAGGTCTCCAGGGTCTGGTTAGCCCTTTCAGTCTGACCGTTGGTCTGAGGATGAAACGCCGAGGAGAAAGACAGCTGAACACCAAATTTGGAACGAAAAATCCTCCAAAATCTGGATACGAACTGCACTCCTCTGTCAGAAACAATGTTTTCGGGAATACCATGCAAACGAACAACATGTTGGAAAAACAAAGGCACCAATTCTGATGAAGACGGCAACTTAGATAGGGGAACTAAGTGGACCATCTTGGAGAATCTATCACGGATCACCCAAATCACAGTCATTTTCTGAGAGACGGGAAGCTCTGAAATAAAATCCATAGAGATGTGCGTCCAAGGTCTCTTAGGTACCGGCAAAGGCAATAATAGCCCACTAGAACGTGAACAACAGGGCTTGGACCTAGAACAAATGCCACACTACTGCATAAAATTACGGACATCCCGGGACAGGGAAAGCCACCAAAAAGAGCGGCTCACAAGATCCCGAGTACCAAAAATGCCAGGATTACCCGCCAAAACAGAGCAATGAACCTCAGAGACAACTCGGTTTCTCCATTGGTCCGGGACAAACAGTTTCCCCGCAGGACATCTCTCAGGTTTATCCCCCTGAAATCCCGCCAGTGCCAACCGCAGATCAGGCGAAATGGCCGAGAGAACTACACCATCATTCAGGATACTAAATGGCTCGGCAACCTCCAAAGAGTCAGCACAGAAACTCCTGTAAAGGGCATCGGCCTTAACATTCTTGGTGCCCGGCAAAAAAGAGACCACAAAATTAAAGCGAGTAAAAAACAAAGCCCACCTGGCCTGCCGAGGATTCAACCTCTTGGCAGATTCCAGATAGGTAAGATTCTTGTGGTCCGTAAGCACCACAACTTGATGTCTAGCCCCTTCCAACCAATGTCTCCATTCTTGAAACGCCCATTTTATAGCCAATAATTCCCGGTTGCCCACATCATAATTCCGTTCAGAAGGAGCAAACGTCCGAGAGGAAAAGGCACAGGGCTTAAGTTTACCCGAAATAGAGTCTCATTGAGACAGAACAGCACCTGCTCCAATCTCTGAGGCATCGATCTCAACTTGAAATGGGTGAGACACATCAGGTTGCTGCAGGACTGGGGCAGAAGTGAACCGCCTTTAAGCTCCTGGAAGGCCACAATTGCCTCTGGGGTCGAATTCTCAGCATTAGCTCCCATCTTGGTTAAATCTGTCAGAGGTTTGACAATGGCAGAAAAATTGGCTATGAATTTACGGTAAAAATTTGCAAACCCCAAAAACTGCTGCAAGGATTTTAGAGAAGTCGGTTGCACCCAGTCGTAAATAGCCTGAACCTTAACCGGGTCCATTTCGATAGCGGAGGGAGACAAAATGAACCCCAAAAAGAAAATCCTTTGCACCCCAAAAAGGCACTTTGACCCCTTAACGTACAGTGCATTATCCTTGAGTATCTGAAAAACAGCCCGTATTTGCCCAACATGAGAGTCCCAATCATCAGAAAAAATCAAGATGTCATCCAAATAGACAATCAAAAATGTACCAGTAAGGTCCCGGAGAATATCATTCATGAAGGCCTGGAAGACGGAAGGGGCATTAGTGAGCCCAAAAGGTATCACTAGGTACTCAAAATGCCCCTCAGGAGTATTAAAAGCCGTCTTCCATTCATCACCCTCCTTAATACGGATGAGATTATACGCACCCTTCAGATCCAGTTTCGTAAACCATTTGGCACTCTTCACTCTAGAGAAATGATCAGCCATCAGAGGCAAAGGGTACTGATATTTGATCGTGATTTTATTAAGAAGGCGATAATCAATACAAGGTCTCAACGAACCATCTTTCTTGGCAACAAAGAAAAAGCCAGCACCCAAAGGAGAAGATGAGGGCCGAATGTGCCCCTTCTCCAATGATTCCCTGATGTATGACCGCATGGCATCATGTTCGGGCACAGACAAGTTGGAAATCCGCTCCTTGGGAAATTTACAACCGGGCACCAACTCAATGGAACAGTCGTAGTCCTGGTGTGGGGGTAGAGAATCAGATACCTGGTCATTAAATACATCACGAAAATCAGACAAGAAACCCGGAACATCAACTGTCTGAGCAGATGTGGACGACACAGAAAGATCCTTATGCACACCTTGACAACCCCAACTGGCTACCGACAAGGATCTCCAGTCAAGAACTGGATTATGGGTCTGCAACCAAATGAAATCCTAGTACCAAAGTATCATGTAAATTATGCAATACTAAAAATTTACAAGTTTCCTGATGCGCTGGCGCTACTCTCATAGGCACCTGGGTCCAAAATTGTGGTTTATTTTCCACCAAAGGGGTAGCATCAATGCCCCTTAAAAGAATAGGAGTTTGCAAAGGAACCATGGGAAAACCACAATCCCTAACAAACCCAAAATCCATCAAATTGAGTGCTGCCCCTGAGTCCACAAAGGCCAGTGCAGAAAATGAAGACAATGAGCAAATCAGTGTGACAGACAAAAGAAACTTTGGTTGCAAAGAACCCACAGTAACAGAACTAGCCAATCTCCTTTCACGTTTAGGGCAGAAAGATATATTATGAGAAGCGTCTCCACAATAGAAGCAAAGTCTATTTTTCCGTCTGAACCCCTGCCGACCAGCATTAGAGAGGACCCTATCACACTCCATAGGCTCCAAAGGCTGTTCCACAGGCACAAAATCAGCAGGTATCTTCCTGCACTCACGTAACCGCCTATCGATCTGAATGGCTAAGGTCATAGAGGCATCAAGACCAGAAGGGATGGGGAATCCCACCATTACATCCTTCACATTATCAGCAATACCCTTCCAAAAAAGAGCCGCAAGCGAGTCATCATTCCATTTGGTAAAGACCGCCCACTTTCAAAATTTCTGACAAAACGTTTCTGCAGAATCCAGACCCTGAGTTAAGGACAACAAGGCCTTTTCTGCTTGGTCCACAATATTGGGTTCATCATATAATAATCCCAAGGCCTGAAAAAAGGAGTCCACATCACTGAGAATCGGATCATCAGACGCCAAAGAGAAGGCCCAGTCCTGAGGGCCACCACGCAGTAAGGAGATGACAATCTTGACCTATTGTACAGGATTCCCTGAGGAATTAGGGCGCAGGGAGCTTCCCAGCTAAGCAACTGAGAGGGAAGATTCCTGCATGCAAATGAACTGACAATAACCACAGTAAATGACAAACCCAGATAAGAACAAAAAGAACAAAACAACATATAAAAGAACAAAGCACTTATCTGAGGTAGATGTGGTCTGGAGCAAGATGAGAAGGCTGGTAAACTAAAGCCTGCTTTACACGTTGCAATTTCACATACGATATCGTATGCGATTTGCAACGCCACCATCGTATGTGCGGCACGTTCAATTTGTTGAATGTGCCGCACAAACGATTAACCCCCGTCACACATACTTACCCGTCCATACGATCTCGATGTGGGCAGCGAACGTCCACTTCCTGGAGTGGGAGGGATGTTTGGCGTCACATCGACGTCACGCGGCAGCCGGCCAATAGAAGCGGAGGGGCGGAGATGAGCGGGACGTAAACATCCCGCCCACCTCTTTCCTTCCACATTGCCGGCTGGAGCCTCAGGACGCAGGTAACATCTGTTCAATGTTCAATGTTCCCTGCGATGTGTGCTGACAACCCGACGTGCAATTCGTCAGGATTCAACGACGTGTATGCGATGAACGTTTTAACGTGCAATCGCACGTACCTGTCACACACTGCAATGTACTTTACGATGCCGGATGTGCGTCACTTACGACGTGACCCCGCCTACACATCGTAAGATATATTGTAGCGTGTAAAGCGGGCTTAAAGAACAAATGACAACCGGCTCAGACTGCTAGCAGACCAAGGTTTAAATAGGCAGAGAGTTAGCAATGGAAACGCCCATTGCTCCAGCACACCTGGTCTCTGTCCAAACCATTCCTGTGCACAAGAGGGAGCCTCACAGCAGCGAAAGCATAACTGACATTCACAACACAAACCACTATACTATTCACCCGTGTGAACATAATTACCAAAACATGGTATGTAAGTGAAGGATTTATATATACATATTAACATATACCAGCAAGAAAAAAAGAACAAGAAATTTACCGTAAATAAACCAAAGAAAAAAAGAAGCGGGTGCCAGATTACAACTCCCAACCTCTATCCTGTGAGTTCACTGGAGTTCATATTGAGCCGGCGAACAAAGAGGTGAATCAAGTTCACAAGCGTGGGAAAAAGGTTTAACACGCATGCTCAGGTAAAAGGTCTAGATCAAGTGCTAAATGAACCTCAAATTTGTGAGATGTAACTATAAGATACACATAAGATACACCATTATGTATGGTGATGCCGTGATGCCGTCTAGATAAATATAAATATAAGTGTGCAATATATTATTATTACAATATGTATATATATATATATATATATATATATATATATATAAAAAACATAATTATAAAAACCTGCAATAATGACCCGGCATGGTTAAAAAGGAACTATATCAAGGGAAATATCAAAGCAAGAATTTCTGAACCATCGTCAGAAAAGTGAGAGAAAAGAAAAAAATATAACTAAATATAAAAAATTTATAGGGGAAATGTAAAAAATATACACACTGGAATCTCCTAAAATTATTATAAAACCATAAATAGTGTATAAAGTTTAATAAATTATTTAATAAATTATTTAATAAAATAAATCAGTCACCTCATTCAGCCCAAAGGGCTAGAGTATTCAATTTGTAGATCCAGTATGTCTCTTTTTTGCTTAGTAACTCTATTCGATTAGGGACATGGGATGGTATTTGTTCAATGGGAGTGAACCTCAAATTTGATTTTTTATAATGACACAGAGTGACATGTCTAGATAGACCATGCAGCATAAACCCTATTTTTATATTGTGCCTATGTGAATTAATCCTGTTGTGTAGCGCTTGAGTCGTCCTACCAGTAAATTTTTTTTTTAAATTCGTTTTTTAAACAGTAGAAAACATTTCTCAAATACAAAGCAAAAGACACAAAATATGCACATATAAATTTGCTGTGAGTCGCTCAAGTAGGCTCACTAAGTAGACATAGCACTATATTGTTAAACAGATGTTCACTTCAAAACTGCTATAGTGTCTTACGGTCAAAGAAAAAGCTGATTACATTGCATTTGAGTGTATAATAAATTCTATAAACAGACAAAGAACCAGGAAACAACTATTAACTGGCTCTGCTGATAACTTTATCCCACACATTCTGAATTTGTACCCTTCTATAATCACTGTTGTATTCAGTGCTGGTAGAGACATGTGGAGATATTATTTTCAATCAGTCAAAGTCAAAGGAGAGGAATTCCACATTTCCCATATCCGGTTGAATTTCTCCAGACACCCTCTGTTCTGGTATACTGTCCTCTCATACGGGAGCATTTTGTTCACCAATTCTATCCACGCTCGCACCGTAGGAGGAGAAATGCCCATCCACCGCATGGCTATGAGTTTCCGGGCCATTAAAAGGGATTCCCGTAGAAATATTTTGTGATAGTGTGACCATGTCCCTTCGTCCATAACCCCAAACAGGCAAAGAAGTGGTTCAAAGGGTATAGGAAAAAGAGACAGGGAGGACAAGACCAAGACAACCTCCTTCCAAAAGGTTGCAGTCACCGGGCAGTCCCATATCATGTGAAGGAAATCAGCATCGCCTCCATGGCACCGTGGGCAGTCAGGAGTCGCCCGGTGTCGCATTTTGTATAACCTTGAAGAAGGTAAATACGCTTGATGTATGATATATAGTTGGGTCATTCTGTTATTCTCCTCCCAGTCCTCCTCCTGTATGTTCGGGGTTAGCAGTTCCCACCTCCCTCTAACTGCCAGTGGATGGGATTCGTTTCTTACAGACAGTAAGTGGGTATACAGAGATGAGATCAGTCCTTTAGGACCCTGGGACCGCAGAATTCCAATTAAGGGAAAAGAGTATATAAGGGTGGCTCCCGGCCTGTTCTGCATATGATGTTGAATTGCTGATCTAAGTTGCAGATATCTAAAGAAGTGACACCTAGCCACTTTGAATCGGGAGTGAATTTGCTCGAAGGACAACAGAACATTTTGTTCATAGATATTACTCAGAGTGAGTGCGCCATGTGAGCTCCAAAAGATGGAGGACGGGTGTTTTAATAGCATAGGAAAATGTGTTCTGCCATAAGGGCATCTCGGCAATAATGTCCGAAAAATTCACCACACTTTTAACCTGTCTCCAAACCCGTCGCGCCAACCTGAGAAGCGGCAACATCCTAGACGGGCCAGTTCCATCCAGTTCCAGAAACCCAAGTAAGCACCTTCTTCCAGCAGCGTGTGCAAGGTGGCTCTCTGAGTTCGGAAGGTCGGATCCTGGCATCCACAAGGACAGCGCCCTCAGCTGGCCCGACAGGTAATATAAGAAGAAATCCGGCAGAGCCAGTCCCCCCCTGTCGCTTAAGGCCACTTTACACGCTGCGATATCGGTACCGATATCGCTAGCGTGGGTACATACCCCCATCGGTTGTGCGACACGGGCAAATCGCTGCCCGTGGCGCACAACATCGTCCGGACCCGTCACACTACTTACCTGCTCTGCGACGTCGCTGTGACCGGCGAACCGCCTCCTTTCTAAGGGGGCGGTCCGTGCGGCGTCACAGCGACATCACTAAGCGGCTGCCCAATCAAAGCGGAGGGGCGGAGATGAGCAGGACGTAACATCCCGCCCACCTCCTTCCTTCTGCATTGCTGGCGTGTGGCAGGTAAAGTGAGGTTCCTCGTTCCTGCGGCGTCACACGGAGCGATGTGTGCTGCCGCAGGAGCGACGAAATACATCGTACACGCTGCGGCAGCGATATTTGAGAAGGGACCCCCATGTCACCGATGAGCGATTTTGAACGTTTTTGCGACGATTCAAAATCACTCATAGGTGTCACACACAACAACATTGCTAATGCAGCCGGATGTGCGTCACAAATTCCGTGACCCCAACGACATCGCATTAGCGATGTCGTAGCGTGTAAAGCGGCCTTTAGATCTGTGTAGTGTGGTCAGCTTCAGTTTAGGTCGTGTCGTGCCCCAGATAAACCCAGACAATAACGAATTCAGGGAAGGGAAGAAGGATTTAGGAACTGGAACCGCACTATGCTGGAGGAAATAACTGAGTGTGGGAAGTAAGATCATTTTTACCAAATTGACAGGGACTGATAGGGGCAGCTTACTCCATAGCGAGAACTTAGTTTTGCCCAATGTCAATAGAGGGTAAATGTTAGATTGTAGGTCCTGTCGGCTATCTTGATTTATTATAATCCCCAGATACTTAAAGCTAGAGGCCAGCGGCAGCGGAGACAGCGCCTCCAGGCCAGAAATCAGGCTGAGGGACAGGGGCATCAAATGAGACTTGTCCCAATTTATACTAAGTCCTGAAAATTTACCGAATTCATCAATAACGTCAACCACCCGAGGCAAAGACCGCTCCACATCCTCCATGAATATGATCATGTCATCCGCATACAGTCCAATGGTATCTACCCGGTCTGCTATGCGAATGCCCTGAATCAGTCTGTCTGATCGAATCTTGATCATCAGGGCTTCGCTGGCCAGAGCAAAAAGAGCCGGGGACAAGGGGCATCCCTGCTGAGTTCCTCTTCCCAAATGGAAGGAGTTTGAGAGAATACCATTTACCACCACCCTAGCTCAGGGAGCATCATACAACAACTGGATCCAATTACCAAATTTAGGACCAAATCCAAACTTTTGAAGGCAGGCCCGCAGGAAACTACACTCCACAGAGTCAAATGCCTTGGCTGCGTCCAGCGAAGCCAAGGCCCACTTATTGTCCGTCACCAAGGTGCTTGATTGAACCACCGACTGAACTCTTCTGATGTTAACGGAAGTACTCTTCCCTGGCATAAACCCCGTCTGGTCAGGGTTAACCAAATCCAGTATGACAGAAATCAGTCTGGTGGCCAATATTTTGTTAAAAATTTTATAATCCACACGTTTACAAGTGAGATGGGACGGTAGGATCCACACTCTGAGGGGTCCTTTCCTTCTTTCAGGAGCACTAGGATATTAGCATCGTAAAAGGAGTCTGGGAGGAAGGTCTCCTGCGTGGTCCGAACAAATGTCGCGGGCGGAGAGGGGTTTTTGGGGAACACTGCTCGCCTGGGGGAATCTCTGGCGCTCGGGTCCGGTGCTTCTGTTCCTTGGTGGCTCGAGCATGGGGCCGGACCCGGGGCTCGAGCAGCGCTTCCTCGCCCACGAGTGAAAGGGGAAGGTTTGGTGGTGGGATGTCGGTTGTGGTGATGATGAGCACCACCGCTGCTGAAGACGGGGGTTCCCGGGAGCGATGGCAGGGAGCAGCTGAGGTGTTGGCCCCACCGTGGGTAGGGGTGGTTGGTCCCGGGGCCCCGGTTGGGGGAGAGGTTTGGTTGGATGGGTGTTTGTGGGTAGGGGCTAGGTGCAGGTGCCGATGCGGGGAGGCAGCGCGGCAGCGGGGCAGCGATACGGTGCAGCGCTGTGCCGGATGGCACTGGTGTACTCACTCAGGTAGTCAATAACAGAGTCTCTGGTAAACCAAACGGCTGGATGGACGGGGCCCGCAGTCGGCTGCGGCATCTTCACTCTCCCCGGACGGGTTGATGGCGGCTGTCATTCCCTTCACCTGTGTGTAAGTGTTTGACCCCTATGGATTCCCACGGGTGGTCCGCTCCTCGGCTTGTACGTGTCGGGAGAGCCCGTTTTGCCCACAGGCGCTGGCCCTTGGATCTCTGGCTGTTGGCGGTGGCTCTTATCCGGACGGTTGGGCTGTTGTCTTCTGACGGTACTTGGGTGGGAATGAAACCCTGAGGTCCAGACCGCAATCAGAGAATTTGACCATTATGGCGGCTTCCAAGCCTAGTCGGGGTCTGAGTACCCTGCCTTGGTGCTTAGCTTCACTCCGCTCCCCAGTTCGGTACCGGCGGGCCACCGCCCGAACCCGGTCCTACGGTTCTGCAGACGTCCACTAACTCCTGCAGACGGCCACCACCGTCTGCCGACCTTGCTGATAGTGCCTGGGCTCTGACCCAGACACTCACAGTTCCTTCCACCTCTCCACTTCACCTCTCTCTACTCCAACTCCAAAACTAAACTAAACTGACTACTTTTCCCACCTCCAGGCCTGTGAACTCCTTGGTGGGTGGGGCCAACTGCCTGGCTCCGCCCCACCTGGTGTGGACATCAGACCCTGGAGGAGGCAACAACTGTTTTCGTTTGACGGGTCCAGGGTGTCACACAAACACCTCCAGCAAAGGCGGCAGCATTAATTCTTGGTATTTCCCAAATAACTCCACTGGAAAGCCATCCGGCCCCGGAGCCTTGCCGACAGGCAGATCTGCCACTGCAGATATCAGCTCATCTAGAGTAATTTCAGCATCCAAAAAGGCTTGCTGAGCGGTAGTAAGCCTCGGGAAGTGCACATCTTCAAATACGTCAGGCAGTCTGTCATAGTCGCCCCACTTTTAGATTGATATAGTGAGTCATAAAAGCTACAAAAGCATTGAAGGATGTCAGTAGGGGAAGTGGCCATACTACCGTCTGGCCTATGGATTTGAAGCACAGTTAGAGGAGTTATGCTGCCTAACCATAAAAGCTAGGAGTTTGCTCTGCATGTAGGTAGAAAGAGTAGTGGGGGTCGACTCGTTCGTATGGGAAGTATCATCTAGTCGGAGTCTGTCAAGTCTACTGTCCATAACTAAGTTGAAGTCTCCCATACAAAGCACGTGGGCAGCTGGATAGCTGAGCGCAAAGCTGACCGCACTTTTAACTATCGCCAAATTAGCTGGAGGGGGGTTATAGAGACATATTATGACATATTCCTGAGAATTAATGGCAGCCTGCACAAAGACAAATCTCCCTTCAGGGTCTCTACGAGCTACCCGGAGATCCCAGCGCAACGACTTATGGATAAGCAGCGAGACTCCTCTGGAGTAGCTGGTGTGATAGGCATGAATTGACCACTGAATCGAAGGTTTCTGCAAAAACCTGGTTGTGTCTCTGGTCAAGTGCGTCTACACCAATTCCACCAGAGAGGGGCCATAGCGCTTGACCTGCGAAAAAACTTTTGCCCTTTTTTCTGGGGTCGTGAAACCTTGCACATTCCACACTAGACACTTAAAATCAGAACCCATCTCGGAACTGAGACATATGGGCCCAACCCAGTAAGACTGTTATCTCCCCAGCACTTTTCCTGCTATTTCGTAACCTATAACAAAGAAGGGTTAGCATCAAAGACATCAGCAGAGCAAAAATTGAACAGTAACATAACAAACACACATTGTACGGATAATTCTTTTCGCATAAAATCGCGGAAAAATAAAGGCAGCGTCCAATGCACATCCTATCAAGCCATAAAGGGGATACCGTCATTGACATCAGTCGTAGGTATAGTTGGTATGGCGTTTACGGCAAGGAGAGGCTCCTGAAGCTTTAACTATCATTTGGTACATAAGAGTCTTTCCGTCTCACCATCCTGACGCACAGCATAATCGATCCAGGCGGAGATGGCAATGAAAATAGTTCAGTCACTTCCATTTATTTCCTCGGTGCAGTTGGAGCCATTCGGAAGCCTCACCAGTTGTGGAAAAGAAAAGCGTTTTGCCTTCATTAATGATCCGGAGGCGAGCTGGGTATATCATTGAGTATAGAATGTTACGGTCCCTGAGCAATTTCTTGACCTCCATAAATTGGGCCCTCTGCTTCTGGAGGTCCACCAAAAAATCAGGAAAAATGGAAATTGCGGCATTCTCCATCTTTAGTGGGCTCTTCTGTCTGGCGAGACGCAGTGCTGTAACTCTGTTCCTGCAGTTAAGAAGTCATGCCAGGAAGGGTCTGGGGGGCCCCCGGAGGGAGAGGTTGAGTAGGAACTCGGTGGGTTCTTTCCACTGCGAACGTCGAGGAGAAGGTGTCGCCCAAGGTGGTTTTGAGCCAATCCTCCAGAAAGCGTTCCGGTTGCTGACCCTCTGAGCGTTCTGGAAGGCCAATAATGCGTATATTATTACGCCACATTCTGTTCTCCAGATCATCTGCTTTTTGCCTCCAGGCGTTCATCGATCCAGCCACCTTGGTGAGCTTGGTGGACATAGGGCTCACAGTGTCCTCCAGATGAGAGACTCTACCTTCAACCTCCACAATTCGCCCCCTCAAGGCCTGCAAATATTGCCGAAGAAGCCCGACCTCCAGTGCACCTCCTTTATTTTTCCTGACAGGGAGGATTTGCAGGAGGATATAGCGTGAAGTAGTCATTCAGACACCTGCTGGAGAGTTAGATCTTCACCCTCCGGTTCTTCATCAATAGAGGGGTTCACTTTACTCTTCGCGGGGGTACCTCCCCTCAGGGTCCGGGATGACTCTGAAGGGTCCCCCCTGACGTACTCCTTCAGCTTGTCCACCGCAGAGGGATTTTTAGCTGGGCACATATTGTATATAAGCAGGAGAGCCAAAGGAGAAGTAGAAGAAAGGAGGAGACGTGCGTTGCTCTGTGACCACAATACAGCGACTAATATACCTTAATCTACCGTAGCCTCACCTATCCCTTGTACACTGTGTGCCCTCGTGGGCAGGGACCTCTATCCTCCTGTACCTGTCTGTGTCTTGTATTGTTTATGATTATTGTACTTGTCCCTATTATGTACACCCCTTTCACATGTAAAGCGCCATGGAATTGATGGCGCTATAATAATAAATAATATTTAATAATAATATAGGCAGGTATATCTGGTGGTACTGTGCTGTATACCAGGAGAGTGTGAGTGTACCCTTTCTTCACAAATCAGTAGGGAGAGCAGGTTTGCAGGTTTTCCAGCGCTTCCAAGGGGTTAATGCAGCCTCAAGATTATTATCTCCTCACTATATGTCACAGTCTACAGGCTAGGGAGTGATCTCTGTCCCTATGCAGGTTTTCCAGCGCTCCCAAGGGGTTAATGCAGCTTCCAGATTATTATCTTCGTGCTATATGCCTCAGTCTGCAGGCCAGGCAGTAATCACTATCCCTTTGCAGGTTTTCCAGCGCCCCCAAGGGGTTAATGTAGCCACCAGATTATTATCTCCTCACTATATGTCACTGTCCACAGAGTAATCTCTGTCCCCTTGCAGATTGTCCAGCGCTCCCAAGGGGTAATGTAGCCTCCAGATTATTATCTCCTCACTATACTGTATGTCACATACTGCAGGCCAGGGAATGATCACTATCCTTTCAGCAAATTGTGTGGTCGGGCTTTCTCTCTACACAGGGCCCCCACCCGGTGTCATGTTATCTAGGCTCCCACAGCACAGCCTCAGAATGACCCAGAACGGCACAGGAGCCGGAGAAAATAGAAGAAGGGGGAAGCGCAGCAGGCAGGATCAGCAAGATGGCCGGCGGGCTGTCTTTACAAGTGTGAGGGGAAAGTATGGGGCCCATTTTTCAGGGCACACACCGCCTTACTCCAGTTTCTGCTGGCGTCCGTCCGTGCACCGACTCCTCTAATGAGCTCTTCAGGCACAGGAAGCAGGGAGAAGAGAGGAAAAGCTGGCCGCACAGGCTGCGGCATCTCTGCAGCATGCGAGAAAATGGCCGCCGGCTTTAGATGGCCTTCACTCCGCCACTTTGCTTGCGGATCCCGACAGGCCGGATCGCCCAGATCAGCTCCCCTGACGCCCGAGGGGATTACCGCACACCCGGGGGAAAGCGTCCAGGAGCAGGTGAGACGCTGAGACATCGGATCTTTGTAGGATGGCAGCAGGATTGTAGGAGCTCCTTCACCATGCGACTGCTCTCCCTGCTACATCGCCCAACCCCCCTCCTACCAGTATATTGTTTATCACATTCACATTCAATTAAATAAATAACAAAGTGCGACTGACAGGTTAAATGGTTCTTGATCAAAAAGAAATCACCCCCTAGAGATGAACAAAAATTAACCCTCTTATGTTGGATAGAATTGCAGCATAAACAGTTCCTTGTATGACATTTAAAGGACCCCACAGGTTTATCTGTAGTGTGTGCTGTTAAATTGTTCTCAGTCTACTAGGGTCCAATTGATTCATTAAACTGGAGGCCCTTCTGTAAGTAATCCCAGGTTTTTCCGGTGAAACATCCCTGAGGAAAGGATCATTTTGAAGAATTTTCTGTTTGGAAAAAATACTTTTTAATATCTCCCCATCACTACTGTAAGTAGTCAAAAAATTAGAAGAAAACACCTGATGTCCTTTGTTATTATCTACAGTTTCCTTCTGTTTGATTAAGTCGGCCTGTTTAAGGGTCTTAGTGTCTCTATAGGTTTTCTTAATTAGTGAGAGAGGATATTCTTTATTAGAGTTGAGCGCGGTTCGTGGTTCGAGGTTCTCCAGTTCGGGGCTCGAGTGATTTTGGGGGCTGTTCGAGATCGAACTAGAACTCGAGCTTTTTGCAAAAGCTCGATAGTTCTAGATACGTTCGAGAACGGTTCTAGCAGCAAAAAGCAGGGCTTTTTACAGCTAGAGTGTGCAGGAGCCATCGCTGGCAGCCTGCCAGAAGCTGGTAACCAAGATAAACATCGGGTATCCAAGCAAAACGCTTTGGTTAGTAACCCGATGTTTATCTTAGTTACGTGCAGGAAGCCCACACTTTCCCGCTCAGCTCGCTCCGCCCCCTCCTGCCCGCGGCATGTACACATACATACATACACACACACACACACACACACACACACACACACACACACACACACACACACAGACGGTCCCGCTCGGCTTACCTGCGGTCGGCCCGGGGGCACTGGAAACTGTGGCTGCCGGCCCTTTAAGGCCACTGTGTTCTCCTGCATTGAGCATCATCTGTGGGCGGAGCTACCGCCCGGCGTCCTGCTCGGTCGCACAGATGAAGGAGTCACAGTGCCAGCCAGCGACCCCCAGCACATCGCTTCCCTCCGGCGCTGTGTGGGCCCCATCTGCACCGTGACCTGATCAGTATGTGGGACATCACTCCCTCCCCGCCCCTCCCTGTCCCCCCGTGCGTGTGTGGGCCCCGCAGAGCCGTGTGTGTGACCCCCGGAGCCGCGTGTGTGGGCCCCGCAGAGCCGTGTGTGTGACCCCCGGAGCCGCGTGTGTGAGCCCCGCAGAGCAAGGTGTGTGTTTGTATGTATGCATGCAGCAGAGCAGTATGCGTGTCTGTATGTATGTATGTATGCAGCAGAGCAGTATGCGTGTCTATATGTATGTATGTATGCAGCAGAGCAGTATGCGTGTCTGTATGTATGTATGTATATATGCAGCAGAGCAGTATGCGTGTCTATATGTATGTATGTATGCAGCAGAGCAGTATGCGTGTCTGTATGTATGTATGTATATATGCAGCAGAGCAGTATGCGTGTCTATATGTATGTATATATGCAGCAGAGCAGTATGCGTGTCTATATGTATGTATATATGCAGCAGAGCAGTATGCGTGTCTGTATGTATGTATATATGCAGCAGAGCAGTATGCGTGTCTGTATGTATGTATATATGCAGCAGAGCAGTATGCGTGTCTATATGTATGTATGTATGCAGCAGAGCAGTATGCGTGTCTGTATGTATGTATGTATGCAGCAGAGCAGTATGCGTGTCTATATGTATGTATGTATGCAGCAGAGCAGTATGCGTGTCTGTATGTATGTATATATGCAGCAGAGCAGTATGCGTGTCTATATGTATGTATGTATGCAGCAGAGCAGTATGCGTGTCTGTATGTATGTATGTATGCAGCAGAGCAGTATGCGTGTCTATATGTATGTATATATGCAGCAGAGCAGTATGCGTGTCTATATGTATGTATGTATGCAGCAGAGCAGTATGCGTGTCTGTATGTATGTATGTATGCAGCAGAGCAGTATGCGTGTATGTATGTATGTATATATGCAGCAGAGCAGTATGCGTGTCTGTATGTATGTATATATGCAGCAGAGCAGTATGCGTGTCTGTATGTATGTATATATGCAGCAGAGCAGTATGCGTGTCTGTATGTATGTATATATGCAGCAGAGTAGTATGCGTGTCTGTATGTACCCTATGTATATATGCAGCAGAGCAGTATGCGTGTCTGTATGTATGTATATATGCAGCAGAGCAGTATGCGTGTCTGTATGTATGTATATATGCAGCAGAGCAGTATGCGTGTCTATGTATGTATGTATATATGTAGCAAAGTAGTATGCATGTCTGTATGTATGCATGTATGTATGCAGCAGAGCAGTATGCGTGTCTGTATGTATGTATATATATATGCAGCAGAGCAATATGCGTGTCTGTATGTATGTATGCATGTATGTATGCAGCAGAGCAGTATACGTGTCTGTATGTATGTATATATGTAGCAGAGTAGTATGCGTGTCTGTCTGTATATATATATGCAGCAGAGCAATATGCGTGTCTGTCTGTATGTATGCATGTATGTATGCAGCAGAGCAGTATACGTGTCTGTATGTATGTATGTATATATGCAGCAGAGCAGTATGCGTGTCTATATGTATGTATGTATGCAGCAGAGCAGTATGCGTGTCTGTATGTATGTATGTATGTATGCAGCAGAGCAGTATGCGTGTCTGTATGTATGTATGTATATATGCAGCAGAGCAGTATGCGTGTCTGTATGTATGTATATATGCAGCAGAGCAGTATGCGTGTCTGTATGTATGTATGTATATATGTAGCAAAGTAGTATGCATGTCTGTATGTATGTATATATATATGCAGCAGAGCAATATGCGTGTCTGTATGTATGTATGCATGTATGTATGCAGCAGAGCAGTATACGTGTCTGTATGTATGTATGTATATATGTAGCAGAGTAGTATGCGTGTCTGTCTGTATATATATATGCAGCAGAGCAATATGCGTGTCTGTCTGTATGTATGCATGTATGTATGCAGCAGAGCAGTATACGTGTCTGTATGTATGTATGTATATATGCAGCAGAGCAGTATGCGTGTCTGTATGTATGTATATATGCAGCAGAGCAGTATGCGTGTCTGTATGTATGTATGTATATATGCAGCAGAGCAGTATGCGTGTATGTATGTATGTATATATGCAGCAGAGCAGTATGCGTGTCTGTATGTATGTATATATGCAGCAGAGTAGTATGCGTGTCTGTATGTACCCTATGTATATATGCAGCAGAGCAGTATGCGTGTCTGTATGTATGTATATATGCAGCAGAGCAGTATGCGTGTCTGTATGTATGTATATATGCAGCAGAGCAGTATGCGTGTCTATGTATGTATGTATATATGTAGCAAAGTAGTATGCATGTCTGTATGTATGCATGTATGTATGCAGCAGAGCAGTATGCGTGTCTGTATGTATGTATATATATATGCAGCAGAGCAATATGCGTGTCTGTATGTATGTATGCATGTATGTATGCAGCAGAGCAGTATACGTGTCTGTATGTATGTATATATGTAGCAGAGTAGTATGCGTGTCTGTCTGTATATATATATGCAGCAGAGCAATATGCGTGTCTGTCTGTATGTATGCATGTATGTATGCAGCAGAGCAGTATACGTGTCTGTATGTATGTATGTATATATGCAGCAGAGCAGTATGCGTGTCTATATGTATGTATGTATGCAGCAGAGCAGTATGCGTGTCTGTATGTATGTATGTATGTATGCAGCAGAGCAGTATGCGTGTCTGTATGTATGTATGTATATATGCAGCAGAGCAGTATGCGTGTCTGTATGTATGGATGTATATATGCAGCAGAGCAGTATGCGTGTCTGTATGTATGTATATATGCAGCAGAGCAGTATGCGTGTCTGTATGTATGTATGTATATATGCAGCAGAGCAGTATGCGTGTCTGTATGTATGTATATATGCAGCAGAGCAGTATGCGTGTCTGTATGTATGTATGTATATATGTAGCAAAGTAGTATGCATGTCTGTATGTATGTATATATATATGCAGCAGAGCAATATGCGTGTCTGTATGTATGTATGCATGTATGTATGCAGCAGAGCAGTATACGTGTCTGTATGTATGTATGTATATATGTAGCAGAGTAGTATGCGTGTCTGTCTGTATATATATATGCAGCAGAGCAATATGCGTGTCTGTCTGTATGCATGTATGTATGCAGCAGAGCAGTATACGTGTCTGTATGTATGTATGTATATATGCAGCAGAGCAGTATGCGTGTCTGTATGTATGTATATATGCAGCAGAGCAGTATGCGTGTCTGTATGTATGTATGTATATATGCAGCAGAGCAGTATGCGTGTATGTATGAATATATGCAGCAGAGCAGTGTGCGTGTCTGTATGTATGTGTATATATATATATATGCAGCAGAGCAATATGCGTGTCTGTCTGTATGTATGCATGTATGTATGCAGCAGAGCAGTATGCGTGTCTGTATGTATGTATGTATGTATGCAGCAGAGCAGTATGCGTGTCTGTATGTATGCATGTATATATGCAGCAGAGCAGTATGCGTGTCTGTATGTATGCATGTATGTATGCAGCAGAGCAGTATATGTGTCTGTATGTATGTATGTATATATGCAGCAGAGCAGTATGCATGTCTGTATGCATGTATATATGCAGCAGAGCAGTATGCGTGTCTGTATGTATGCATGTATGTATGCAGCAGAGCAGTATATGTGTCTGTATGTATGTATGTATATATGCAGCAGAGCAGTATGCGTGTCTGTATGTATGTATGTATATATGCAGCAGAGCAGTATGCGTGTCTGTATGTATGCATGTATATATGCAGCAGAGCAGTATGCGTGTCTGTATGTATGCATGTATGTATGCAGCAGAGCAGTATGCGTGTCTGTATGTATGCATGTATGTATGCAGCAGAGCAGTATGCGTGTCTGTATGTATGCATGTATGTATGCAGCAGAGCAGTATGCGTGTCTGTATGTATGCATGTATGTATGCAGCAGAGCAGTATGCGTGTCTGTATGTATGCATGCAGAGCAGTATGCGTGTCTGTCTGTCTGTATGTATGTATGTATGTATGCAGAAGAGCAGTATGCGTGTCTGTCTGTATGTATGTATGCATGTATGTATGCAGCAGAGCAGTATGCGTGTCTGTATGTATGTATGCAGCAGAGCAGTGTGTGTGTGTGTCTGTATGTATGTATGCAGCAGAGCAGTATGCGTGTCTGTCTGTATGTATGTATGCAGCAGAGCAATGTGTGTGTGTGTCTGTATGTATGCAGCAGAGCAGTATGTGTGTGTCTGTCTATATGTATGTATGTAGCAGAGCAGTGTGTGTGTGTCTGTCTATATGTATGTATGCATGCAGAGCAGTATGTGTGTGTCTGTATGTATGTATGCAGCATAGCAGTGTGTGTCTCTGTATGTATGCATGTATGATGTGTATCTATGTATGTCAGTGTATATGACTGTATAGATTTGTCTGTTTATATGTATTTTTGTGAGTTTGTCTTTAAATATGTATATGTACGTGTATGTATCTGTGTATGTGTGTGTGTCTGCGTGTGTATGGGACCCACTGAGACTCTTCCGCCCGGGGCCCACAAAAACCTGGAGCCGGCCCTGCCTGCGGTGATGAAGTCCCGCCATCCCGACCTCAGCGCTGTCACTGTCCTCCATGGTCGCCGCTTGTCACATCACCTTCTCTCGCTTCCGACCCGAGACTGACTAGCGGTGACGTCACGGGCCTCTCGCGATTCTTGGCTGTGAAGGCGGCGGTCATTGAACTCAGTGACAGGGGCTGTCAGTGTGCTGGAGATCAGCGCAGGTAATGTACCTCGCTGACAGCAGCACTTGTCATCCCCTGCAGTGACCTGGGCTGACCCATTGATGTTAGCTCAGGTCACTGCATTGCTCTCCCAGCCAATGGGGAACATCCTGCTCTTCATTGACTGGGACAGTGTGGATCGTCATGGCAACCCCTTGGATTACACCAGACCTGGATTTGTTTTTCATTCTAATAAATTGGTTAAAGAGGGAATGTTTTGGGGAGTGTTTTTTCAAATAAAAATGTGTTTGTCGTCTATTTTTTTTTATTACTGACTGGGTTGGTGATGTCGGGTATCTGATAGACGCCTGACCTCACCAACCCCAGGGCTTGATGCCAGGTGACATTACACACCTGGTATTAACCCCATATATTACCCCGTTTGCCACCGCACCAGGGCGCGGGATGAGCTGGGGCGAAGCACCAGGATTGGCGCATCTAATGGATGCGCCACTTCTGGGGCGGCTGCGGCCTGCTATTTTTAGGCTGGGGAGAGTCCAATAACCATGGACCTCCCTAGTCTGAGAATATCAGGCCCCAGCTGTCTGCTTTACCTTGGCTGGTGATCCAATTTTGGGGGACCCCTACGTGTTTTTTTTTTTAATTATTTATTTAATTTAAAATAACAGCGTGGGGTGCCCTCAGTTTTGGATTACCAGCCAAGGTGAGGTTGCCAGCTGTGGTCTGCAGGCTGCAGCCGTCTGCTTTACCCTAGCTGGCTACAAAACTAGAGGGAACCCTACGTCATTTTTTTTTTCATTTTTTTGGCTAAATACAAAGCTAAGCACCCCTTAGTGCCACATGAAAGGCACCAAAGGGTGCTCCACTTTTTCTCCACTTTTTCTCCATTTTTTTCTCCACTTTTTCTCCACTTTTTCTACATTTTTTTTCTCCATTTTTTCTCCATTTTTTCTCCACTTTTTCTTCACTTTTTCTCCACTTTATATCCATTTTTTCTCCACTTTTTCTCCACTTTTTATCCATTTTTTTCTCCATTTTTTCTCCACTTTTTCTCCATTTTTACTCCACTTTTTCTCCACTTTTTCTCCATTTTTTTCTCTACTTTTTCTCCACTTTTTCTCCACTTTTTCTCCATTTTTTCTCCACTTTTTCTCCACTTTTTCTCCATTTTTTTCTCCACATTTTCTCCACTTTTTCTCCACTTTTTCTCCACTTTTTCTCCATTTTTTTCTCCACTTTTTCTCCACTTTTTCTCCACTTTTTCTCCACTTTTTCTCCATTTTTTTCTCCACTTTTTCTCCACTTATTCCCCACTTTTTCTCCACTTTTTATCCATTTTTTCTCCACTTTTTCTCCACTTTTTCTCCACTTTTTATCCATTTTTTTCTCCATTTTTTCTCCACTTTTTCTCCATTTTTACTCCACTTTTTCTCCACTTTTTCTCCATTTTTTTCCTCTACTTTTTCTCCACTTTTTCTCCACTTTTTCTCCACTTTTTCTCCATTTTTTTCTCCACTTTTTCCACATTTTTTTCTCCATTTTTTCTCCACTTTTTCTCCATTTTTACTCCACTTTTTCTCCACTTTTTCTCCATTTTTTTCTCCACTTTTTCTCCATTTTTTTCTCTACTTTTTCTCTACTTTTTCTCCACTTTTTCTCCACTTTTTCTCCATTTTTTCTCCACTTTTTCTGCACTTTTTCTCCACTTTTTCTCCATTTTTTCTCCACTTTTTCCCCATTTTTTTCTCCACTTTTTCTCCACTTTTTCTACATTTTTTTCTCCACTTTTTCTCCACTTTTTCTACATTTTTACTCCACTTTTTCTCCACTTTTTCTCCACTTTTTCTCCATTTTTTTCTCCACTTTTTCTCCATTTTTTTCTCCACTTTTTCTCCACTTTTTCTCCACTTTTTCTCCACTTATTCCCCACTTTTTCTCCACTTTTTATCCATTTTTTCTCCACTTTTTCTCCACTTTTTCTCCACTTTTTCTCCACTTTTTATCCATTTTTTTCTCCATTTTTTCTCCACTTTTTATCCATTTTTTTCTCCATTTTTTCTCCACTTTTTATCCATTTTTACTCCACTTTTTCTCCACTTTTTCTCCATTTTTACTCCACTTTTTCTCCACTTTTTCTCCATTTTTTTCTCCACTTTTTCTACATTTTTTTCTCCATTTTTTCTCCACTTTTTCTCCATTTTTACTCCACTTTTTCTCCACTTTTTCTCCTTTTTTTTCTCCACTTTTCTCCATTTTTTCTCCACTTTTTCTCCACTTTTTCTCCACTTTTTCTCTACTTATTCTCCACTTATTCTCCACTTATTCTCCACTTTTTCTCCACGTTTTCTCCACTTTTTCTCCACTTTTTCTCCATTTTTTCTCCACTTTTTTCTCCACTTTTTCTCCACTTTTTCTCCATTTTTTCTCCACTTTTTTCTCCACTTTTTTCTCCACGTTTTCTCCACTTTTTCTCCACTTTTTCTCCATTTTTTCTCCACTTTTTTCTCCACTTTTTCTCCACTTTTTCTCCACCTTTTCTCTATTTTTTCTCCACTTTTTTCTCCACTTTTTCTCCACTTTTTCTCCACTTTTTCTCCACTTTTTCTCTACTTATTCTCCACTTATTCTCCACTTATTCTCCACTTTTTCTCCACGTTTTCTCCACTTTTTCTCCATTTTTTTCTCCATTTTTTCTCCATTTTTACTCCACTTTTTCTCCACTTTTTCTCCATTTTTTTCTCTACTTTTTCTCCACTTTTTCTCCACTTTTTCTCTCCACTTTTTCTCCACTTTTTCTCCACTTATTCTCCACGTTTTCTCCACTTTTTCTCCACTTTTTCTCCATTTTTTCTCCACTTTTTTCTCCACTTTTTCTCCATTTTTTCTCCACTTTTTTCTCCACTTTTTCTCCACTTTTTCTCCACTTTTTCTCCACTTTTTCTCTACTTATTATCCACTTATTCTCCACTTATTCTCCACTTTTTCTCCACGTTTTCTCCACTTTTTCTCCATTTTTTTCTCCATTTTTTCTCCATTTTTACTCCACTTTTTCTCCACTTTTTCTCCAATTTTTTCTCTACTTTTTCTCCACTTTTTCTCCACTTTTTCTCCTTTTTTTTCTCCACTTTTTCTCCACTTTTTCTCCACTTATTCTCCTTTTTTTTCTCCACTTTTTCTCCACTTATTCTCCACGTTTTCTCCACTTTTTCTCCACTTTTTCTCCATTTTTTCTCCACTTTTTTCTCCACTTTTTCTCCATTTTTTCTCCACTTTTTTCTCCACTTTTTCTCCACTTTTTCTCCACTTTTTCTCCACTTTTTCTCCACTTATTATCCACTTATTCTCCACTTATTCTCCACTTTTTCTCCACGTTTTCTCCACTTTTTCTCCATTTTTTTCTCCATTTTTTCTCCATTTTTACTCCACTTTTTCTCCACTTTTTCTCCAATTTTTTCTCTACTTTTTCTCCACTTTTTCTCCACTTTTTCTCCTTTTTTTTCTCCACTTATTCTCCACTTTTTCTCCATTTTTTTTCTCCACTTTTTCTCCACTTTTTCTCCACTTTTTCTCCATTTTTTTCTCCACTTTTTCTCCACTTTTTCTCCATTTTTTTCTCCACTTTTTCTCCACTTTTTCTCCACTTTTTCTCCACTTTTTATCCATTTTTTCTCCACTTTTTCTCCACTTTTTCTCCACTTTTTTTCCATTTTTTCTCCACTTTTCCTCCACTTTTTCTCCACTTTTTCTCCATTTTTTCTCCATTTTTTTCTCCATTTTTTCTCCATTTTTACTCCACTTTTTCTCCACTTTTTCTCCATTTTTTTCTCTACTTTTTCTCCACTTTTTCTCCACTTTTTCTCCTTTTTTTTCTCCACTTTTTCTCCACTTATTCTCCACTTTTTCTCCACTTATTCTCCACTTTTTCTCCATTTTTTTCTCCACTTATTCTCCACTTTTTCTCCACTTTTTCTCCACTTTTTCTCCACTTATTCTCCACTTTTTCTCCACTTTTTCTCCATTTTTTTCTCCACTTTTTCTCCACTTTTTCTCCATTTTTTTCTCCACTTTTTCTCCACTTTTTCTCCACTTTTTCTCCACTTTTTATCCATTTTTTCTCCACTTTTTCTCCACTTTTTCTCCACTTTTTCTCCACTTTTTATCCATTTTTTCTCCACTTTTTCTCCACTTTTTCTCCACTTTTTCTCCACTTTTTCTCCATTTTTTTCTCCATTTTTTCTCCATTTTTACTCCACTTTTTCTCCACTTTTTCTCCATTTTTTTCTCTACTTTTTCTCCACTTTTTCTCCACTTTTTCTCTACTTATTCTCCACTTATTCTCCACGTTTTCTCCACTTTTTCTCCACTTTTTCTCCATTTTTTCTCCACTTTTTTCTCCACTTTTTCTCCACTTTTTCTCCATTTTTTCTCCACTTTTTTCTCCACTTTTTCTCCACTTTTTTCTCCACTTTTTCTCCACTTTTTCTCCATTTTTTCTCCACTTTTTTCTCCACTTTTTCTCCACTTTTTCTCCACTTTTTCTCCATTTTTTCTCCACTTTTTTCTCCACTTTTTCTCCACTTTTTCTCCACTTTTTCTCCACTTTTTCTCCACTTTTTCTCTACTTATTCTCCACTTATTCTCCACTTTTTCTCCACGTTTTCTCCACTTTTTCTCCACTTTTTCTCCACTTTTTCTCCATTTTTTCTCCACTTTTTTCTCCACTTTTTCTCCACTTTTTCTCCACTTTTTCTCCACTTTTTCTCCATTTTTTTTCCACTTTTTTCTCCACTTTTTCTCCACTTTTTCTCCACTTTTTCTCCTTTTTTTTCTCCACTTTTTCTCCACTTTTTCTCCATTTTTTCTCCACTTTTTTCTCCACTTTTTCTCCACTTTTTCTCCACTTTTTCTCCATTTTTTCTCCACTTTTTTCTCCACTTTTTCTCCACTTTTTCTCCACTTTTTCTCCACTTTTTCTCCACTTTTTCTCTACTTATTCTCCACTTATTCTCCACTTTTTCTCCACGTTTTCTCCACTTTTTCTCCACTTTTTCTCCACTTTTTCTCCATTTTTTCTCCACTTTTTTCTCCACTTTTTCTCCACTTTTTCTCCACTTTTTCTCCATTTTTTCTCCACTTTTTTCTCCACTTTTTCTCCACTTTTTCTCCACTTTTTCTCCTTTTTTTTCTCCACTTTTTCTCCACTTTTTCTCCACTTTTTCTCCATTTTTTTCTCCACTTTTTCTCCACTTTTTCTCCATTTTTTCTCCACTTTTTTCTCCACTTTTTCTCCATTTTTTCTACACTTTTTTCTCCACTTTTTCTCCACTTTTTCTCCACTTTTTCTCCTTTTTTTTCTCCACTTTTTCTCCACTTTTTCTCCACTTATTCTCCACTTTTTCTCCACTTTTTCTCCATTTTTTTCTCCACTTTTTCTCCATTTTTTTCTCCACTTTTTCTCCACTTTTTCTCCACTTTTTCTCCACTTTTTATCCATTTTTTCTCCACTTTTTCTCCACTTTTTCTCCACTTTTTCTCCATTTTTTCTCCATTTTTTTCTCCATTTTTTCTCCATTTTTACTCTACTTTTTCTCCACTTTTTCTCCATTTTTTTCTCTACTTTTTCTCCACTTTTTCTCCTTTTTTTTCTCCACTTTTTCTCCACTTTTTCTCCACTTATTCTCCACTTTTTCTCCACTTTTTCTCCATTTTTTTCTCCACTTTTTCTCCACTTTTTCTCCATTTTTTTCTCCACTTTTTCTCCACTTTTTCTCCACTTTTTATCCATTTTTTCTCCACTTTTTCTCCACTTTTTCTCCACTTTTTCTCCATTTTTTTCTCCATTTTTTCTCCATTTTTACTCTACTTTTTCTCCACTTTTTCTCCATTTTTTTCTCTACTTTTTCTCCACTTTTTCTCCACTTTTTCTCCTTTTTTTCTCCACTTTTTCTCCACTTTTTCTCCACTTATTCTCCACTTTTTCTCCACTTTTTCTCCACTTTTTCCTCCACTTTTTATCCATTTTTTCTCCACTTTTTCTCCACTTTTTCTCCACTTTTTCTCCATTTTTTTCTCCATTTTTTCTCCATTTTTACTCTACTTTTTCTCCACTTTTTCTCCATTTTTTTCTCTACTTTTTCTCCACTTTTTCTCCACTTTTTCTCCTTTTTTTTCTCCACTTTTTCTCCACTTTTTCTCCACTTATTCTCCACTTTTTCTCCACTTATTCTCCACTTTTTCTCCATTTTTTTCTCCACTTATTCTCCACTTATTCTCCACTTTTTCTCCACTTTTTCTCCACTTTTTCTCCACTTTTTCTCCATTTTTTTCTCTACTTTTTCTCCACTTTTTCTCCACTTTTTCTCCTTTTTTTTCTCCACTTTTTCTCCACTTTTTCTCCACTTATTCTCCACTTTTTCTCCACTTATTCTCCACTTTTTCTCCATTTTTTTCTCCACTTATTCTCCACTTTTTCTCCACTTTTTCTCCACTTTTTCTCCACTTATTCTCCACTTTTTCTCCACTTTTTCTCCATTTATTTCTCCACTTTTTCTCCACTTTTTCTCCATTTTTTTCTCCACTTTTTCTCCACTTTTTCTCCACTTTTTATCCATTTTTTCTCCACTTTTTCTCCACTTTTTCTCCACTTTTTATCCATTTTTTCTCCACTTTTTCTCCACTTTTTCTCCATTTTTTCTCCACTTTTTCTCCACTTTTTCTCCATTTTTTTCTCCATTTTTTCTCCATTTTTACTCCACTTTTTCTCCACTTTTTCTCCATTTTTTTCTCTACTTTTTCTCCACTTTTTCTCCACTTTTTCTCCACTTTTTTCTCCACTTTTTCTCCACTTTTTCTCCACTTATTCTCCACTTTTTCTCCACTTATTCTCCACTTTTTCTCCATTTTTTTCTCCACTTATTCTCCACTTTTTCTCCACTTTTTCTCCACTTATTCTCCACTTTTTCTCCATTTTTTCTCCACTTATTCTCCACTTTTTCTCCACTTTTTCTCTATTTTTTCTCCACTTTTTCTCCACGTTTTCTCCACTTTTTCTCCACTTTTTCTCCATTTTTTCTCCACTTTTTTCTCCACTTTTTCTCCACGTTTTCTCCATTTTTTCTCCACTTTTTTCTCCACTTTTTCTCCACTTTTTCTCCACTTTTTCTCCATTTTTTCTCCACTTTTTTCTCCACTTTTTCTCCACTTTTTCTCCACTTTTTCTCCATTTTTTCTCCACTTTTTTCTCCACTTTTTCTCCACTTTTTCTCCACTTTTTCTCCATTTTTTCTCCACTTTTTTCTCCACTTTTTCTCCACTTTTTCTCCACTTTTTCTCCATTTTTTCTCCATTTTTTTCTCTACTTTTTCTCCACTTTTTCTCCACTTTTTCTCCATTTTTTCTCCACTTTTTCTCCACTTTTTCTCCATTTTTTTCTCCACATTTTCTCCACTTTTTCTCCACTTTTTCTCCACTTTTTCTCCATTTTTTTCTCCACTTTTTCTCCACTTTTTCTCCACTTTTTCTCCACTTTTTCTCCATTTTTTTCTCCACTTTTTCTCCACTTATTCCCCACTTTTTCTCCACTTTTTATCCATTTTTTCTCCACTTTTTCTCCACTTTTTCTCCACTTTTTATCCATTTTTTTCTCCATTTTTTCTCCACTTTTTCTCCATTTTTACTCCACTTTTTCTCCACTTTTTCTCCATTTTTTTCTCTACTTTTTCTCCACTTTTTCTCCACTTTTTCTCCACTTTTTCTCCACTTTTTCTCCATTTTTTTCTTCACTTTTTCTACATTTTTTTCTCCATTTTTTCTCCACTTTTTCTCCATTTTTACTCCACTTTTTCTCCACTTTTTCTCCATTTTTTTCTCCACTTTTTCTCCATTTTTTTCTCTACTTTTTCTCTACTTTTTCTCCACTTTTTCTCCACTTTTTCTCCATTTTTTCTCCACTTTTTCTGCACTTTTTCTCCACTTTTTCTCCACTTTTTCTCCATTTTTTCTCCACTTTTTCCCCATTTTTTTCTCCACTTTTTCTCCACTTTTTCTACATTTTTTTCTCCACTTTTTCTCCACTTTTTCTCCATTTTTACTCCACTTTTTCTCCACTTTTTCTCCACTTTTTCTCCATTTTTTCCTCCACTTTTTCTCCATTTTTTTCTCCACTTTTTCTCCACTTTTTCTCCACTTTTTCTCCACTTATTCCCCACTTTTTCTCCACTTTTTATCCATTTTTTCTCCACTTTTTCTCCACTTTTTCTCCACTTTTTATCCATTTTTTTCTCCATTTTTTCTCCACTTTTTATCCATTTTTTTCTCCATTTTTTCTCCACTTTTTCTCCATTTTTACTCCACTTTTTCTCCACTTTTTCTCCATTTTTACTCCACTTTTTCTCCACTTTTTCTCCATTTTTTTCTCTACTTTTTCTCCACTTTTTCTCCACTTTTTCTCCACTTTTTCTCCATTTTTTTCTCCACTTTTTCTACATTTTTTTCTCCATTTTTTCTCCACTTTTTCTCCATTTTTACTTTACTTTTTCTCCACTTTTTCTCCTTTTTTTTCTCCACTTTTTCTCCATTTTTTCTCCACATTTTCTCCACTTTTTCTCCACTTTTTCTCTACTTATTCTCCACTTATTCTCCACTTATTCTCCACTTTTTCTCCACGTTTTATCCACTTTTTCTCCACTTTTTCTCCATTTTTTCTCCACTTTTTTCTCCACTTTTTCTCCACTTTTTCTCCATTTTTTCTCCACTTTTTTCTCCACTTTTTTCTCCACTTTTTCTCCACGTTTTCTCCACTTTTTCTCCACTTTTTCTCCATTTTTTCTCCACTTTTTTCTCCACTTTTTCTCCACTTTTTCTCCATTTTTTCTCCACTTTTTTCTCCACTTTTTCTCCACTTTTTCTCCACTTTTTCTCTACTTATTATCCACTTATTCTCCACTTATTCTCCACTTTTTCTCCACTTTTTCTCCATTTTTTTCTCCATTTTTTCTCCATTTTTACTCCACTTTTTCTCCACTTTTTCTCCATTTTTTCTCTACTTTTTCTCCACTTTTTCTCCACTTTTTCTCCTTTTTTTTCTCCACTTTTTCTCCACTTTTTCTCCACTTATTCTCCACTTTTTCTCCACTTATTCTCCACTTTTTCTTCATTTTTTTCTCCACTTATTCTCCACTTTTTCTCCACTTTTTCTCCACTTTTTCTCTACTTATTCTCCACTTTTTCTCCACTTTTTCTCCATTTTTTTCTCCACTTTTTCTCCACTTTTTCTCCATTTTTTTCTCCACTTTTTCTCCACTTTTTCTCCACTTTTTCTCCACTTTTTCTCCATTTTTTCTCCACTTTTTCTCCACTTTTTCTCCACTTTTTATCCATTTTTTCTCCACTTTTTCTCCACTTTTTCTCCACTTTTTCTCCATTTTTTTCTCCATTTTTTCTCCATTTTTACTCCACTTTTTCTCCACTTTTTCTCCATTTTTTTCTCTACTTTTTCTCCACTTTTTCTCCACTTTTTCTCCACTTTTTCTCTACTTATTCTCCACTTATTCTCCACGTTTTCTCCACTTTTTCTCCACTTTTTCTCCATTTTTTCTCCACTTTTTTCTCCACTTTTTCTCCACTTTTTCTCCACGTTTTCTCCACTTTTTCTCCACTTTTTCTCCATTTTTTCTCCACTTTTTTCTCCACTTTTTCTCCACTTTTTCTCCATTTTTTCTCCACTTTTTTCTCCACTTTTTCTCCACTTTTTCTCCCCTTTTTCTCTACTTATTCTCCACTTATTCTCCACTTTTTCTCCACGTTTTCTCCACTTTTTCTCCACTTTTTCTCCACTTTTTCTCCATTTTTTCTCCACTTTTTTCTCCACTTTTTCTCCACTTTTTCTCCACTTTTTCTCCATTTTTTCTCCACTTTTTTCTCCACTTTTTCTCCACTTTTTCTCCACTTTTTCTCCTTTTTTTTCTCCACTTTTTCTCCATTTTTTTCTCCACTTTTTCTCCACTTTTTCTCCACGTTTTCTCCACTTTTTCTCCACTTTTTCTCCATTTTTTCTCCACTTTTTTCTCCACTTTTTCTCCACTTTTTCTCCACTTCTTCTCCATTTTTTCTACACTTTTTTCTCCACTTTTTCTCCACTTTTTCTCCTTTTTTTCTCTTTTTTTCTCCACTTTTTCTCCACTTTTTCTCCACTTATTCTCCACTTTTTCTCCACTTTTTCTCCATTTTTTTCTCCACTTTTTCTCCACTTTTTCTCCATTTTTTTCTCCACTTTTTCTCCACTTTTTCTCCACTTTTTCTCCACTTTTTATCCATTTTTTCTCCACTTTTTCTCCACTTTTTCTCCACTTTTTCTCCACTTTTTCTCCTTTTTTTTCTCCACTTTTTCTCCACTTTTTCTCCACTTATTCTCCACTTTTTCTCCACTTATTCTCCACTTTTTCTCCATTTTTTTCTCCACTTATTCTCCACTTTTTCTCCACTTTTTCTCCACTTTTTCTCCACTTATTCTCCACTTTTTCTCCACTTTTTCTCCATTTATTTCTCCACTTTTTCTCCATTTTTTTCTCCACTTTTTCTCCACTTTTTCTCCACTTTTTCTCCACTTTTTATCCATTTTTTCTCCACTTTTTCTCCACTTTTTCTCCACTTTTTCTCCACTTTTTATCCATTTTTTCTCCACTTTTTCTCCACTTTTTCTCCACTTTTTCTCCACTTTTTCTCCACTTTTTCTCCACTTATTCTCCACTTTTTCTCCACTTATTCTCCACTTTTTCTCCATTTTTTTCTCCACTTATTCTCCACTTTTTCTCCACTTATTCTCCACTTTTTCTCCATTTTTTTGTCCACTTATTCTCCACTTTTTCTCCACTTTTTCTCCATTTTTTCTCCACTTTTTCTCCACGTTTTCTCCACTTTTTCTCCACTTTTTCTCCATTTTTTCTCCACTTTTTTCTCCACTTTTTCTCCACGTTTTCTCCACTTTTTCTCCACTTTTTCTCCATTTTTTCTCCACTTTTTTCTCCACTTTTTCTCCACTTTTTCTCCACTTTTTCTCCATTTTTTCTCCACTTTTTTCTCCACTTTTTCTCCACTTTTTCTCCATTTTTTCTCCACTTTTTTCTCCACTTTTTCTCCACTTTTTCTCCACTTTTTCTCCACGTTTTCTCCACTTTTTCTCCACTTTTTCTCCACTTTTTCTCCTTTTTTTTCTCCACTTTTTCTACATTTTTTTCTCCATTTTTTCTCCACTTTTTTCTCCACTTTTTCTCCACTTTTTCTCCACTTTTTCTCCACGTTTTCTCCACTTTTTCTCCACTTTTTCTCCACTTTTTCTCCATTTTTTTCTCCACTTTTTCTACATTTTTTTCTCCATTTTTTCTCCACTTTTTCTCCATTTTTACTCCACTTTTTCTCCACTTTTTCTCCTTTTTTTTCTCCACTTTTTCTCCATTTTTTCTCCACATTTTCTCCACTTTTTCTCCACTTTTTCTCTACTTATTCTCCACTTATTCTCCACTTATTCTCCACTTTTTCTCCACGTTTTCTCCACTTTTTCTCCACTTTTTCTCCATTTTTTCTCCACTTTTTTCTCCACTTTTTCTCCACTTTTTCTCCATTTTTTCTCCACTTTTTTCTCCACTTTTTTCTCCACTTTTTCTCCACGTTTTCTCCACTTTTTCTCCACTTTTTCTCCATTTTTTCTCCACTTTTTTCTCCACTTTTTCTCCACTTTTTCTCCATTTTTTCTCCACTTTTTTCTCCACTTTTTCTCCACTTTTTCTCCACTTTTTCTCCACTTTTTCTCTACTTATTATCCACTTATTCTCCACTTATTCTCCACTTTTTCTCCACGTTTTCTCCACTTTTTCTCCATTTTTTCTCCATTTTTTCTCCATTTTTACTCCACTTTTTCTCCACTTTTTCTCCATTTTTTTCTCTACTTTTTCTCCACTTTTTCTCCACTTTTTCTCCTTTTTTTTCTCCACTTTTTCTCCACTTTTTCTCCACTTATTCTCCACTTTTTCTCCACTTATTCTCCACTTTTTCTTCATTTTTTTCTCCACTTATTCTCCACTTTTTCTCCACTTTTTCTCCACTTTTTCTCTACTTATTCTCCACTTTTTCTCCACTTTTTCTCCATTTTTTCTCCACTTTTTCTCCACTTTTTCTCCATTTTTTTCTCCACTTTTTCTCCACTTTTTCTCCACTTTTTCTCCATTTTTTCTCCACTTTTTCTCCACTTTTTCTCCACTTTTTATCCATTTTTTCTCCACTTTTTCTCCACTTTTTCTCCACTTTTTCTCCATTTTTTTCTCCATTTTTTCTCCATTTTTACTCCACTTTTTCTCCACTTTTTCTCCATTTTTTTCTCTACTTTTTCTCCACTTTTTCTCCACTTTTTCTCCACTTTTTCTCTACTTATTCTCCACTTATTCTCCACGTTTTCTCCACTTTTTCTCCACTTTTTCTCCATTTTTTCTCCACTTTTTTCTCCACTTTTTCTCCACTTTTTCTCCATTTTTTCTCCACTTTTTTCTCCACTTTTTCTCCACGTTTTCTCCACTTTTTCTCCACTTTTTCTCCATTTTTTCTCCACTTTTTTCTCCACTTTTTCTCCACTTTTTCTCCATTTTTTCTCCACTTTTTCTCCACTTTTTCTCCACTTTTTCTCCCCTTTTTCTCTACTTATTCTCCACTTATTCTCCACTTTTTCTCCACGTTTTCTCCACTTTTTCTCCACTTTTTCTCCACTTTTTCTCCATTTTTTCTCCACTTTTTTCTCCACTTTTTCTCCACTTTTTCTCCACTTTTTCTCCATTTTTTCTCCACTTTTTTCTCCACTTTTTCTCCACTTTTTCTCCACTTTTTCTCCTTTTTGTTTCTCCACTTTTTCTCCACTTTTTCTCCATTTTTTTCTCCACTTTTTCTCCACTTTTTCTCCACGTTTTCTCCACTTTTTCTCCACTTTTTCTCCATTTTTTCTCCACTTTTTTCTCCACTTTTTCTCCACTTTTTCTCCACTTCTTCTCCATTTTTTCTACACTTTTTTCTCCACTTTTTCTCCACTTTTTCTCCTTTTTTTCTTCACTTTTTCTCCACTTTTTCTCCATTTTTTTCTCCACTTTTTCTCCACTTTTTCTCCATTTTTTTCTCCACTTTTTCTCCACTTTTTCTCCACTTTTTATCCATTTTTTCTCCACTTTTTCTCCACTTTTTCTCCATTTTTTCTCCACTTTTTTCTCCACTTTTTCTCCACTTTTTCTCCACTTTTTCTCCTTTTTTTCTTCACTTTTTCTCCACTTTTTCTCCACTTATTCTCCACTTTTTCTCCATTTTTTTCTCCACTTTTTCTCCACTTTTTCTCCACTTTTTCTCCACTTTTTATCCATTTTTTCTCCACTTTTTCTCCACTTTTTCTCCACTTTTTCTCCATTTTTTCTCCATTTTTTTCTCCATTTTTTCTCCATTTTTACTCTACTTTTTCTCCACTTTTTCTCCTTTTTTTTCTCCACTTTTTCTCCACTTTTTCTCCACTTATTCTCCACTTTTTCTCCACTTATTCTCCACTTTTTCTCCATTTTTTTCTCCACTTATTCTCCACTTTTTCTCCACTTTTTCTCCACTTATTCTCCACTTTTTCTCCACTTTTTCTCCATTTATTTCTCCACTTTTTCTCCATTTTTTTCTCCACTTTTTCTCCACTTTTTCTCCACTTTTTCTCCACTTTTTATCCATTTTTTCTCCACTTTTTCTCCACTTTTTCTCCACTTTTTCTCCACTTTTTATCCATTTTTTCTCCACTTTTTCTCCACTTTTTCTCCACTTTTTCTCCACTTTTTCTCCATTTTTTTCTCCACTTTTTCTCCATTTTTACTCCACTTTTTCTCCACTTTTTCTCCATTTTTTTCTCTACTTTTTCTCCACTTTTTCTCCATTTTTTTCTCTACTTTTTCTCCACTTTTTCTCCACTTTTTCTCCACTTTTTCTCCACTTATTCTCCACTTTTTCTCCACTTATTCTCCACTTATTCTCCACTTATTCTCCACTTTTTCTCCACTTTTTCTCCACTTTTTCTCCATTTTTTTCTCCACTTTTTCTCCACGTTTTCTCCACTTTTTCTCCACTTTTTCTCCACTTTTTCTCCTTTTTTTTCTCCACTTTTTCTCCACTTTTTCTCCATTTTTTTCTCCACTTTTTCTACATTTGTTTCTCCATTTTTTCTCCACTTTTTCTCCATTTTTACTCCACTTTTTCTCCTTTTTTTTCTCCACTTTTTCTCCATTTTTTCTCCACATTTTCTCCACTTTTTCTCCACTTTTTCTCTACTTATTCTCCACTTATTCTCCACTTATTCTCCACTTTTTCTCCACGTTTTCTCCACTTTTTCTCCACTTTTTCTCCATTTTTTCTCCACTTTTTTCTCCACTTTTTCTCCACTTTTTCTCCATTTTTTCTCCACTTTTTTCTCCACTTTTTTCTCCACTTTTTCTCCACGTTTTCTCCACTTTTTCTCCACTTTTTCTCCATTTTTTCTCCACTTTTTTCTCCACTTTTTCTCCACTTTTTCTCCATTTTTTCTCCACTTTTTTCTCCACTTTTTCTCCACTTTTTCTCCATTTTTTTCTCCACTTTTTCTCCACTTTTTCTCCATTTTTTTCTCCACTTTTTCTCCACTTTTTCTCCACTTTTTCTCCACTTTTTATCCATTTTTTCTCCACTTTTTCTCCACTTTTTCTCCTCTTTTTCTCCACTTTTTCTCCATTTTTTTCTCCATTTTTTCTCCATTTTTTCTCTACTTTTTCTCCACTTTTTCTCCACTTTTTCTCCTTTTTTTTCTCCACTTTTTCTCCACTTTTTCTCCACTTATTCTCCACTTTTTCTCCACTTATTCTCCACTTTTTCTCCATTTTTTTCTCCACTTATTCTCCACTTTTTCTCCACTTTTTCTCCACTTTTTCTCCACTTATTCTCCACTTTTTCTCCACTTTTTCTCCATTTATTTCTCCACTTTTTCTCCATTTTTTTCTCCACTTTTTCTCCACTTTTTCTCCACTTTTTCTCCACTTTTTATCCATTTTTTCTCCACTTTTTCTCCACTTTTTCTCCACTTTTTATCCATTTTTTCTCCACTTTTTCTCCACTTTTTCTCCACTTTTTCTCCACTTTTTCTCCACTTATTCTCCACTTTTTCTCCACTTATTCTCCACTTTTTCTCCATTTTTTTCTCCACTTATTCTCCACTTTTTCTCCACTTTTTCTCCACTTATTCTCCACTTTTTCTCCATTTTTTTGTCCACTTATTCTCCACTTTTTCTCCATTTTTTCTCCACTTTTTCTCCACGTTTTCTCCACTTTTTCTCCACTTTTTCTCCATTTTTTCTCCACTTTTTTCTCCACTTTTTCTCCACGTTTTCTCCACTTTTTCTCCACTTTTTCTCCATTTTTTCTCCACTTTTTTCTCCACTTTTTCTCCACTTTTTCTCCACTTTTTCTCCATTTTTTCTCCACTTTTTTCTCCACTTTTTCTCCACTTTTTCTCCATTTTTTCTCCACTTTTTTCTCCACTTTTTCTCCACTTTTTCTCCATTTTTTCTCCACTTTTTTCTCCACTTTTTCTCCACTTTTTCTCCACTTTTTCTCCTTTTTTTTCTCCACTTTTTCTCCACTTTTTCTCCACTTTTTCTCCATTTTTTTCTCCACTTTTTCTCCACTTTTTCTCCACGTTTTCTCCACTTTTTCTCCACTTTTTCTCCATTTTTTCTCCACTTTTTTCTCCACTTTTTCTCCACTTTTTCTCCACTTTTTCTCCATTTTTTCTCCACTTTTTTCTCCACTTTTTCTCCACTTTTTCTCCACTTTTTCTCCACTTTTTCTCCTTTTTTTTCTTCACTTTTTCTCCACTTTTTCTCCACTTTTTCTCCACTTTTTCCCCACTTTTTCTCCACTTTTTATCCATTTTTTCTCCACTTTTTCTCCACTTTTTCTCCACTTTTTATCCATTTTTTCTCCACTTTTTCTCCACTTTTTCTCCACTTTTTCTCCACTTTTTCTCCACTTTTTCTCCATTTTTTTCTCCACTTTTTCTCCATTTTTACTCCACTTTTTCTCCACTTTTTCTCCATTTTTTTCTCTACTTTTTCTCCACTTTTTCTCCACTTTTTCTCCTTTTTTTTCTCCACTTTTTCTCCACTTTTTCTCCACTTATTCTCCACTTTTTCTCCACTTATTCTCCACTTATTCTCCACTTATTCTCCACTTTTTCTCCACTTTTTCTCCACTTTTTCTCCATTTTTTTCTCCACTTTTTCTCCACTTTTTCTCCACGTTTTCTCCACTTTTTCTCCACTTTTTCTCCACTTTTTCTCCTTTTTTTTCTCCACTTTTTCTCCACTTTTTCTCCATTTTTTTCTCCACTTTTTCTACATTTTTTTCTCCATTTTTTCTCCACTTTTTCTCCATTTTTACTCCACTTTTTCTCCACTTTTTCTCCTTTTTTTTCTCCACTTTTTCTCCATTTTTTCTCCACATTTTCTCCACTTTTTCTCCACTTTTTCTCTACTTATTCTCCACTTATTCTCCACTTATTCTCCACTTTTTCTCCACGTTTTCTCCACTTTTTCTCCACTTTTTCTCCATTTTTTCTCCACTTTTTTCTCCACTTTTTCTCCACTTTTTCTCCATTTTTTCTCCACTTTTTTCTCCACTTTTTTCTCCACTTTTTCTCCACGTTTTCTCCACTTTTTCTCCACTTTTTCTCCATTTTTTCTCCACTTTTTTCTCCACTTTTTCTCCACTTTTTCTCCATTTTTTCTCCACTTTTTTCTCCACTTTTTCTCCACTTTTTCTCCATTTTTTTCTCCACTTTTTCTCCACTTTTTCTCCATTTTTTTCTCCACTTTTTCTCCACTTTTCTCCACTTTTTCTCCACTTTTTATCCATTTTTTCTCCACTTTTTCTCCACTTTTTCTCCACTTTTTCTCCACTTTTTCTCCATTTTTTTCTCCATTTTTTCTCCATTTTTTCTCTACTTTTTCTCCACTTTTTCTCCACTTTTTCTCCTTTTTTTTCTCCACTTTTTCTCCACTTTTTCTCCACTTATTCTCCACTTTTTCTCCACTTATTCTCCACTTTTTCTCCATTTTTTTCTCCACTTATTCTCCACTTTTTCTCCACTTTTTCTCCACTTTTTCTCCACTTATTCTCCACTTTTTCTCCACTTTTTCTCCATTTATTTCTCCACTTTTTCTCCATTTTTTTCTCCACTTTTTCTCCACTTTTTCTCCACTTTTTCTCCACTTTTTATCCATTTTTTCTCCACTTTTTCTCCACTTTTTCTCCACTTTTTATCCATTTTTTCTCCACTTTTTCTCCACTTTTTCTCCACTTTTTCTCCACTTTTTCTCCACTTATTCTCCACTTTTTCTCCACTTATTCTCCACTTTTTCTCCATTTTTTTCTCCACTTATTCTCCACTTTTTCTCCACTTTTTCTCCACTTATTCTCCACTTTTTCTCCATTTTTTTGTCCACTTATTCTCCACTTTTTCTCCATTTTTTCTCCACTTTTTCTCCACGTTTTCTCCACTTTTTCTCCACTTTTTCTCCATTTTTTCTCCACTTTTTTCTCCACTTTTTCTCCACGTTTTCTCCACTTTTTCTCCACTTTTTCTCCATTTTTTCTCCACTTTTTTCTCCACTTTTTCTCCACTTTTTCTCCACTTTTTCTCCATTTTTTCTCCAGTTTTTTCTCCACTTTTTCTCCACTTTTTCTCCATTTTTTCTCCACTTTTTTCTCCACTTTTTCTCCACTTTTTCTCCACTTTTTCTCCATTTTTTCTCCACTTTTTTCTCCACTTTTTCTCCACTTTTTCTCCACTTTTTCTCCTTTTTTTTCTCCACTTTTTCTCCACTTTTTCTCCATTTTTTTCTCCACTTTTTCTCCACTTTTTCTCCACGTTTTCTCCACTTTTTCTCCACTTTTTCTCCATTTTTTCTCCACTTTTTTCTCCACTTTTTCTCCACTTTTTCTCCACTTTTTCTCCATTTTTTCTCCACTTTTTTCTCCACTTTTTCTCCACTTTTTCTCCACTTTTTCTCCACTTTTTCTCCTTTTTTTCTTCACTTTTTCTCCACTTTTTCTCCACTTATTCTCCACTTTTTCTCCATTTTTTTCTCCACTTTTTCTCCACTTTTTCTCCACTTTTTCTCCACTTTTTATCCATTTTTTCTCCACTTTTTCTCCACTTTTTCTCCACTTTTTCTCCATTTTTTCTCCATTTTTTTCTCCATTTTTTCTCCATTTTTACTCTACTTTTTCTCCACTTTTTCTCCATTTTTTTCTCTACTTTTTCTCCACTTTTTCTCCACTTTTTCTCCTTTTTTTCTCCACTTTTTCTCCACTTTTTCTCCACTTATTCTCCACTTTTTCTCCACTTATTCTCCACTTTTTCTCCATTTTTTTCTCCACTTATTCTCCACTTTTTCTCCACTTTTTCTCCACTTATTCTCCACTTTTTCTCCACTTTTTCTCCATTTATTTCTCCACTTTTTCTCCATTTTTTTCTCCACTTTTTCTCCACTTTTTCTCCACTTTTTCTCCACTTTTTATCCATTTTTTCTCCACTTTTTCTCCACTTTTTCTCCACTTTTTCTCCACTTTTTATCCATTTTTTCTCCACTTTTTCTCCACTTTTTCTCCACTTTTTCTCCACTTTTTCTCCATTTTTTTCTCCACTTTTTCTCCATTTTTACTCCACTTTTTCTCCACTTTTTCTCCATTTTTTTCTCTACTTTTTCTCCACTTTTTCTCCACTTTTTCTCCTTTTTTTTCTCCACTTTTTCTCCACTTTTTCTCCACTTATTCTCCACTTATTCTCCACTTATTCTCCACTTTTTCTCCACTTTTTCTCCACTTTTTCTCCATTTTTTTCTCCACTTTTTCTCCACTTTTTCTCCACGTTTTCTCCACTTTTTCTCCACTTTTTCTCCACTTTTTCTCCTTTTTTTTCTCCACTTTTTCTCCACTTTTTCTCCATTTTTTTCTCCACTTTTTCTACATTTTTTTCTCCATTTTTTCTCCACTTTTTCTCCATTTTTACTCCACTTTTTCTCCTTTTTTTTCTCCACTTTTTCTCCATTTTTTCTCCACATTTTCTCCACTTTTTCTCCACTTTTTCTCTACTTATTCTCCACTTATTCTCCACTTATTCTCCACTTTTTCTCCACGTTTTCTCCACTTTTTCTCCACTTTTTCTCCATTTTTTCTCCACTTTTTTCTCCACTTTTTCTCCACTTTTTCTCCATTTTTTCTCCACTTTTTTCTCCACTTTTTTCTCCACTTTTTCTCCACGTTTTCTCCACTTTTTCTCCACTTTTTCTCCATTTTTTCTCCACTTTTTTCTCCACTTTTTCTCCACTTTTTCTCCATTTTTTCTCCACTTTTTTCTCCACTTTTTCTCCACTTTTTTCTCCATTTTTTTCTCCACTTTTTCTCCATTTTTTTCTCCACTTTTTCTCCACTTTTTCTCCACTTTTTCTCCACTTTTTATCCATTTTTTCTCCACTTTTTCTCCACTTTTTCTCCTCTTTTTCTCCACTTTTTCTCCATTTTTTTCTCCATTTTTTCTCCATTTTTTCTCTACTTTTTCTCCACTTTTTCTCCACTTTTTCTCCTTTTTTTCTCCACTTTTTCTCCACTTTTTCTCCACTTATTCTCCACTTTTTCTCCACTTATTCTCCACTTTTTCTCCATTTTTTTCTCCACTTATTCTCCACTTTTTCTCCACTTTTTCTCCACTTTTTCTCCACTTTTTCTCCACTTATTCTCCACTTTTTCTCCACTTTTTCTCCATTTATTTCTCCACTTTTTCTCCATTTTTTTCTCCACTTTTTCTCCACTTTTTCTCCACTTTTTCTCCACTTTTTATCCATTTTTTCTCCACTTTTTCTCCACTTTTTCTCCACTTTTTATCCATTTTTTCTCCACTTTTTCTCCACTTTTTCTCCACTTTTTCTCCACTTTTTCTCCACTTATTCTCCACTTTTTCTCCACTTATTCTCCACTTTTTCTCCATTTTTTTCTCCACTTATTCTCCACTTTTTCTCCACTTTTTCTCCACTTATTCTCCACTTTTTCTCCATTTTTTTGTCCACTTATTCTCCACTTTTTCTCCATTTTTTCTCCACTTTTTCTCCACGTTTTCTCCACTTTTTCTCCACTTTTTCTCCATTTTTTCTCCACTTTTTTCTCCACTTTTTCTCCACGTTTTCTCCACTTTTTCTCCACTTTTTCTCCATTTTTTCTCCACTTTTTTCTCCACTTTTTCTCCACTTTTTCTCCACTTTTTCTCCATTTTTTCTCCACTTTTTTCTCCACTTTTTCTCCACTTTTTCTCCATTTTTTCTCCACTTTTTTCTCCACTTTTTCTCCACTTTTTCTCCACTTTTTCTCCATTTTTTCTCCACTTTTTTCTCCACTTTTTCTCCACTTTTTCTCCACTTTTTCTCCTTTTTTTTCTCCACTTTTTCTCCACTTTTTCTCCACTTTTTCTCCATTTTTTTCTCCACTTTTTCTCCACTTTTTCTCCACGTTTTCTCCACTTTTTCTCCACTTTTTCTCCATTTTTTCTCCACTTTTTTCTCCACTTTTTCTCCACTTTTTCTCCACTTTTTCTCCATTTTTTCTCCACTTTTTTCTCCACTTTTTCTCCACTTTTTCTCCACTTTTTCTCCACTTTTTCTCCTTTTTTTTCTTCACTTTTTCTCCACTTTTTCTCCACTTTTTCTCCACTTTTTCTCCACTTTTTCTCCACTTTTTATCCATTTTTTCTCCACTTTTTCTCCACTTTTTCTCCACTTTTTCTCCACTTTTTATCCATTTTTTCTCCACTTTTTCTCCACTTTTTCTCCACTTTTTCTCCACTTTTTCTCCACTTTTTCTCCATTTTTTTCTCCACTTTTTCTCCATTTTTACTCCACTTTTTCTCCACTTTTTCTCCATTTTTTTCTCTACTTTTTCTCCACTTTTTCTCCACTTTTTCTCCTTTTTTTTCTCCACTTTTTCTCCACTTTTTCTCCACTTATTCTCCACTTTTTCTCCACTTATTCTCCACTTATTCTCCACTTATTCTCCACTTTTTCTCCACTTTTTCTCCACTTTTTCTCCATTTTTTTCTCCACTTTTTCTCCACTTTTTCTCCACGTTTTCTCCACTTTTTCTCCACTTTTTCTCCACTTTTTCTCCTTTTTTTTCTCCACTTTTTCTCCACTTTTTCTCCATTTTTTTCTCCACTTTTTCTACATTTTTTTCTCCATTTTTTCTCCACTTTTTCTCCATTTTTACTCCACTTTTTCTCCACTTTTTCTCCTTTTTTTTCTCCACTTTTTCTCCATTTTTTCTCCACATTTTCTCCACTTTTTCTCCACTTTTTCTCTACTTATTCTCCACTTATTCTCCACTTATTCTCCACTTTTTCTCCACGTTTTCTCCACTTTTTCTCCACTTTTTCTCCATTTTTTCTCCACTTTTTTCTCCACTTTTTCTCCACTTTTTCTCCATTTTTTCTCCACTTTTTTCTCCACTTTTTTCTCCACTTTTTCTCCACGTTTTCTCCACTTTTTCTCCACTTTTTCTCCATTTTTTCTCCACTTTTTTCTCCACTTTTTCTCCACTTTTTCTCCATTTTTTCTCCACTTTTTTCTCCACTTTTTCTCCACTTTTTCTCCATTTTTTTCTCCACTTTTTCTCCACTTTTTCTCCATTTTTTTCTCCACTTTTTCTCCACTTTTTCTCCACTTTTTCTCCACTTTTTATCCATTTTTTCTCCACTTTTTCTCCACTTTTTCTCCACTTTTTCTCCACTTTTTCTCCATTTTTTTCTCCATTTTTTCTCCATTTTTTCTCTACTTTTTCTCCACTTTTTCTCCACTTTTTCTCCTTTTTTTTCTCCACTTTTTCTCCACTTTTTCTCCACTTATTCTCCACTTTTTCTCCACTTATTCTCCACTTTTTCTCCATTTTTTTCTCCACTTATTCTCCACTTTTTCTCCACTTTTTCTCCACTTTTTCTCCACTTATTCTCCACTTTTTCTCCACTTTTTCTCCATTTATTTCTCCACTTTTTCTCCATTTTTTTCTCCACTTTTTCTCCACTTTTTCTCCACTTTTTCTCCACTTTTTATCCATTTTTTCTCCACTTTTTCTCCACTTTTTATCCATTTTTTCTCCACTTTTTCTCCACTTTTTCTCCACTTTTTCTCCACTTTTTCTCCACTTATTCTCCACTTTTTCTCCACTTATTCTCCACTTTTTCTCCATTTTTTTCTCCACTTATTCTCCACTTTTTCTCCACTTTTTCTCCACTTATTCTCCACTTTTTCTCCATTTTTTTGTCCACTTATTCTCCACTTTTTCTCCATTTTTTCTCCACTTTTTCTCCACGTTTTCTCCACTTTTTCTCCACTTTTTCTCCATTTTTTCTCCACTTTTTTCTCCACTTTTTCTCCACGTTTTCTCCACTTTTTCTCCACTTTTTCTCCATTTTTTCTCCACTTTTTTCTCCACTTTTTCTCCACTTTTTCTCCACTTTTTCTCCATTTTTTCTCCACTTTTTTCTCCACTTTTTCTCCACTTTTTCTCCATTTTTTCTCCACTTTTTTCTCCACTTTTTCTCCACTTTTTCTCCACTTTTTCTCCATTTTTTCTCCACTTTTTTCTCCACTTTTTCTCCACTTTTTCTCCACTTTTTCTCCTTTTTTTTCTCCACTTTTTCTCCACTTTTTCTCCACTTTTTCTCCATTTTTTTCTCCACTTTTTCTCCACTTTTTCTCCACGTTTTCTCCACTTTTTCTCCACTTTTTCTCCATTTTTTCTCCACTTTTTTCTCCACTTTTTCTCCACTTTTTCTCCACTTTTTCTCCATTTTTTCTCCACTTTTTTCTCCACTTTTTCTCCACTTTTTCTCCACTTTTTCTCCACTTTTTCTCCTTTTTTTCTTCACTTTTTCTCCACTTTTTCTCCACTTATTCTCCACTTTTTCTCCATTTTTTTCTCCACTTTTTCTCCACTTTTTCTCCACTTTTTCTCCACTTTTTATCCATTTTTTCTCCACTTTTTCTCCACTTTTTCTCCACTTTTTCTCCATTTTTTCTCCATTTTTTTCTCCATTTTTTCTCCATTTTTACTCTACTTTTTCTCCACTTTTTCTCCATTTTTTTCTCTACTTTTTCTCCACTTTTTCTCCACTTTTTCTCCTTTTTTTTCTCCACTTTTTCTCCACTTTTTCTCCACTTATTCTCCACTTTTTCTCCACTTATTCTCCACTTTTTCTCCATTTTTTTCTCCACTTATTCTCCACTTTTTCTCCACTTTTTCTCCACTTATTCTCCACTTTTTCTCCACTTTTTCTCCATTTATTTCTCCACTTTTTCTCCATTTTTTTCTCCACTTTTTCTCCACTTTTTCTCCACTTTTTCTCCACTTTTTATCCATTTTTTCTCCACTTTTTCTCCACTTTTTCTCCACTTTTTCTCCACTTTTTATCCATTTTTTCTCCACTTTTTCTCCACTTTTTCTCCACTTTTTCTCCATTTTTTTCTCCACTTTTTCTCCATTTTTACTCCACTTTTTCTCCACTTTTTCTCCATTTTTTTCTCTACTTTTTCTCCACTTTTTCTCCTTTTTTTTCTCCACTTTTTCTCCACTTTTTCTCCACTTATTCTCCACTTTTTCTCCACTTATTCTCCACTTATTCTCCACTTATTCTCCACTTTTTCTCCACTTATTCTCCACTTTTTCTCCATTTTTTTCTCCACTTATTCTCCACTTTTTCTCCACTTTTTCTCCACTTATTCTCCACTTTTTCTCCATTTTTTTGTCCACTTATTCTCCACTTTTTCTCCACTTTTTCTCCATTTTTTCTCCACTTTTTCTCCACGTTTTCTCCACTTTTTCTCCACTTTTTCTCCATTTTTTCTCCACTTTTTTCTCCACTTTTTCTCCACGTTTTCTCCACTTTTTCTCCACTTTTTCTCCATTTTTTCTCCACTTTTTTCTCCACTTTTTCTCCACTTTTTGTCCACTTTTTCTCCATTTTTTCTCCACTTTTTTCTCCACTTTTTCTCCACTCTTTCTCCATTTTTTCTCCACTTTTTTCTCCACTTTTTCTCCACTTTTTCTCCACGTTTTCTCCACTTTTTCTCCACTTTTTCTCCATTTTTTCTCCACTTTTTTCTCCACTTTTTCTCCACTTTTTCTCCACTTTTTCTCCATTTTTTCTCCACTTTTTTCTCCACTTTTTCTCCACTTTTTCTCCACTTTTTCTCCACTTTTTCTCCTTTTTTTTCTTCACTTTTTCTCCACTTTTTCTCCACTTATTCTCCACTTTTTCTCCACTTTTTCTCCATTTTTTTCTCCACTTTTTCTCCACTTTTTCTCCATTTTTTTCTCCACTTTTTCTCCACTTTTTCTCCACTTTTTCTCCACTTTTTATCCATTTTTTCTCCACTTTTTCTCCACTTTTTCTCCACTTTTTCTCCATTTTTTTCTCCATTTTTTCTTCATTTTTACTCCACTTTTTCTCCACTTTTTCTCCATTTTTTTCTCTACTTTTTCTCCACTTTTTCTCCACTTTTTCTCCTTTTTTTTCTCCACTTTTTCTCCACTTTTTCTCCACTTATTCTCCACTTTTTCTCCACTTATTCTCCACTTTTTCTCCATTTTTTTCTCCACTTATTCTCCACTTTTTCTCCACTTTTTCTCCACTTTTTCTCCACTTATTCTCCACTTTTTCTCCACTTTTTCTCCATTTTGTTTCTCCACTTTTTCTCCACTTTTTCTCCATTTTTTTCTCCACTTTTTCTCCACTTTTTCTCCACTTTTTATCCATTTTTTCTCCACTTTTTCTCCACTTTTTCTCCACTTTTTCTCCACGTTTTCTCCACTTTTTCTCCACTTTTTCTCCATTTTTTCTCCACTTTTTTCTCCACTTTTTCTCCACTTTTTCTCCACTTTTTCTCCATTTTTTCTCCACTTTTTTCTCCACTTTTTCTCCACTTTTTCTCCACTTTTTCTCCACTTTTTCTCCTTTTTTTTCTTCACTTTTTCTCCACTTTTTCTCCACTTATTCTCCACTTTTTCTCCACTTTTTCTCCATTTTTTTCTCCACTTTTTCTCCACTTTTTCTCCATTTTTTTCTCCACTTTTTCTCCACTTTTTCTCCACTTTTTCTCCACTTTTTATCCATTTTTTCTCCACTTTTTCTCCACTTTTTCTCCACTTTTTCTCCACTTTTTCTCCATTTTTTTCTCCATTTTTTCTTCATTTTTACTCCACTTTTTCTCCACTTTTTCTCCATTTTTTTCTCTACTTTTTCTCCACTTTTTCTCCACTTTTTCTCCTTTTTTTTCTCCACTTTTTCTCCACTTTTTCTCCACTTATTCTCCACTTTTTCTCCACTTATTCTCCACTTTTTCTCCATTTTTTTCTCCACTTATTCTCCACTTTTTCTCCACTTTTTCTCCACTTTTTCTCCACTTATTCTCCACTTTTTCTCCACTTTTTCTCCATTTTGTTTCTCCACTTTTTCTCCACTTTTTCTCCATTTTTTTCTCCACTTTTTCTCCACTTTTTCTCCACTTTTTATCCATTTTTTCTCCACTTTTTCTCCACTTTTTCTCCACTTTTTCTCCACTTTTTATCCATTTTTTCTCCACTTTTTCTCCACTTTTTCTCCACTTTTTCTCCATTTTTTTCTCCATTTTTTCTCCATTTTTACTCCACTTTTTCTCCACTTTTTCTCCATTTTTTTCTCTACTTTTTCTCCACTTTTTCTCCACTTTTTCTCCTTTTTTTTCTCCACTTTTTCTCCACTTTTTCTCCACTTATTCTCCACTTTTTCTCCACTTATTCTCCACTTTTTCTCCATTTTTTTCTCCACTTATTCTCCACTTTTTCTCCACTTTTTCTCCACTTATTCTCCACTTTTTCTCCATTTTTTTCTCCACTTATTCTCCACTTTTTCTCCACTTTTTCTCCACTTATTCTCCACTTTTTCTCCACTTATTCTCCACTTTTTCTCCACTTATTCTCCACTTATTCTCCACTTTTTCTCCACTTTTTCTCCATTTTTTTCTCCACTTTTTCTCCACTTTTTCTCCATTTTTTTCTCCACTTTTTCTCCACTTTTTCTCCGTTCTTTTTCTATGGTCGGTCTACCCATTAGCTCTGCCATGCATACTGTAGCTCTACACCTACTGCACATGTTACTTTATGATTGACATCTCTTTCGTACCAGAGCTGTCTAAGCCTACTCTGACCCCATATTTGTCATTACTATATTGTCCTTGTACTGTATTATGACATTTGTATCATGTGTTTCTTTTCTTGCTGTGTTGCAATTTTTTTGCTGCATCCCAATTGTACCTCTACATTGTTCGAGTTTATGTTATTGTTCTCTCACTCTTATGTGATACTGATTATTGTCATTTTTCATGATTACATGCAGATAAGTCCAATCTGACGAAGGCTCAGGCTGAAACGTCATTTGTAACTTGTTTTGGACAAAAACATATATGCTTATGAAAAAAAATTTTTTCTTAATACGGACCAATAAAGAGTGATTTTGCATTACTATCCGTTGTGACTTACTGACTTAGTCTGGGAGATTTAGAGTGCCGAGGTTACTCACTAATTGTATCTATTATTACCTCTGAGCACCTATATACCAGTGAGCAGAGCTTCCTCTACAGTAGTTCTCCTGATTAGGCATGCCCTTACCTCATGAGCAGGGCATTGCAGCTTTGGTAGCAACCATTACGACATGGACTCTGCTGCTGTGGACCCGGGGAGAGTGAGTGCAGATTCATTGCACCCACACTCCTCACATGAAGGGTCCGCACTCCTAGAAAATGGGGGATACGTTCCCTGAGTGTCTCCCCCCCATATTCTAGACGGTCCAGAGTCGTCGTGGGACCCCTTTATTTTTTTTCTTACAATAAATTGGTGAAAGAGGAAATGTTTTGGGGACTGTTTTTTCAAATAAATTTCTTTTGTCGATTTTTTTTTTTTTGTTAGTACTGACAGTTTATGATGTTGGGTATCTAATAGATGCCATGACATCACAAACTGCTGGGCTTGATCTCAGGTGACTTTCCAGCTAGTATCAACCCGATTTATTACCCCGTTTGCCACTGCACCAGGGCACGGGATGAGCTGGGGTGAAGCGCCAGGATTGGCGCATCTAGTGGATGCGCCACGTCTGGGGTGCCTGCGGCCTGCTATTTTTAGGCTGTGAAGGCACAATAACTATGGACCTTCCCACCCTGAGAATACCAGACCACAGCTGTCCGCTTTACCTTGGCTGGTGATCCAATTTGGGGGGACCCTACTTTTATTGTGTAATTATTAATATTTATAAAATAATTATAAAAAGAGCCTGAGGGGACCTCCACATTGGATCCCCAACCACGGTAAAGCTGCCAGCTGTGGTTTTCAGGCTACAGCCGTCTGCTTTACCCTAGCTGGCTATCAAAAATGGGGGGACCCAACGTCATTTTTTTTTTTAACCATTTTTTAAATAGAAAAAATTAATGGGCTTCCCTGTATTTTGATTGCCAACCAAGGTAACGGCAGGCAGATGGGGGTGGCAACCCATAGCTGTCTGCTTTATCTGCGCTGAGAATCAAAAATACCGCGGAGCGCTACGTCATTTTTTTAAAGATTTATTTTTACAGCACTGTGATGTCTAGCAATCAAAATACAGGGAAGCCCATTTTATTTTTAGTTATTTAAATAAATAATTAAAAAAAATATATATGGGCTCCCGCTGCATTTTTTGTATTGCTAGCTAAGGGTAATCCAAGCAGCTACTGGCGGCTAACCCCCACTGCTTGGTGTTACCTTCACTGGCAATGGAAAATCCAGGGAAGCATTTTTTATTTTTTTTGCCAAAAAACTACAAAAAAAAGGACGTGAGCTTCGCCATATTTTTGTATGCTAGCCAGGTACAGCAGGCAGCCACGGGCTGCCTTCAACCCCCAGTTGCCTATTTGTACCCGGCTGGGAACCAAAAATATAGGGAAGCCCGTTTTTTTTTAATTATTTCACTTATTTCATGAAATAATTAAAAAACAAATGACGTGGGCTTCGCCCCATTTTTGTGTCCAGCCGGGTACAACTAGGCAGCTGGGGGTTGGAATCCGCAGCACAGGTTAGCCCGAGGTTTCTGGGCCCCTCTACTGCGGATTTCAGTCCGCAGCCGCCCCAGAAAATGGCGCTCTCATAGAAGCGCCATCATCTGGCGCTGTATCCAACTCTTCCAACAGCCCTGGAGCCGGGTGGCTTGTTGGGTAATCATGAGTTAATACTGGCTTTGTTTTACTAGCCAGTATTAAGCCAGAGATTCTTAATGTCAGGCACGTTTGACCCGGCCATTAAGAATCTCCAATAAAGGGTTAAAAAAAACACCACACAGAGAAAAAATACTTTAATAGAAATAAATACACAGACACATTAGAGACTCCATCTTTATTACCCCCTGTCAGCCCTCCACGATCCTGCTCTTCTGTCTTCTTTCTTTCTAGTGTAGTAGTAGTGACGATTGTAGTGAGGATGAGATTCACCAGCTCATCACTTGGGGCTGGGGAACCTCCATCCTCACTACAATGCTCACTACAATCCTCACTAGTGTAGTAGTAGTGACGATTGTAGTGAGGATGAGATTCACCAGCTCATCACTTGGGGCTGGGGAACCTCCATCCTCACTACAATGCTCACTACAATCCTCACTAGTGTAGTAGTAGTGACGATTGTAGTGAGGATAAGGTTCACCAGCTCAACACTTGGGGCTGGGGGAACCTCCATCCTCACTACAATGCTCACTACAATCGTGCAGCCTTCACTCCGTGAGTGATCAGTGCTGGCTGTCAGCGGTAACAGCGGTAACGCTGACAGACGCGTTACCATAGCAACGGTGCTCTCGGAGCCGCGGTTAGCGGTGACATCACCGCTAACTGCGTTGCTATGGCAACGGTGATCTCCGTTAATGACCGGCTGTGACAGCCGGTCCCTAACGGAACGGGGAGTCGACCGTGTGCTAGAGCATGTCGCCGGTACACGGCGATACACATATGTGCACCGTGTACCGGAGAGATGCACTCGCAGGTCCTACATGACGTGTCATAGTCATGTGACCAGTCTGTAGCCAATGAGATAATAGCCACGTGACTGGTCACATGGCTATTCTGACGTCACGACAGGTCCTGCATCTCTGCTGGCAGTGCCGGTCACGGGAGGATTCAGCGATCATCGGATGGAATAGCGGCAGGAGACAGAGTGCAGAAGGGATCGCGAGGACCGGTAAGTATTATGGCAATGTTTATTAACTGTTTGTGTACATTTATCATGCATTTTTATGTGTTTGTGATTGCCTCCCATTCTAGCCTATACGTTCGAGTTCGGTTCGTCGAACGTTCGACGAACCGAACTCGAACGGGACCCCCGTTCGGCGAGCCGACCTCGAGCCGAACCGGGACCGGTTCGCTCATCTCTATTCTTTATCCAAAAATCTCTCTTTTAAAATGTCTGCCTGTTTCTGAAAATCCCCATCTAGTGTACAATTTTTATGAATTCTTTTAAACTGGTTGTTAGGAACATTACTGAGCCATTTATTGTAATGGCTACTAGTGTAATGAATGTAGCCATTACTGTCCACCTTTTTGAAGAAGGTTTTGGTACGGATCACCCCCTTATCCTGCATGATTGTTAAATCCAAAAATTCAATCATATTATTGTGTACATTTGGAGAAAAAGTTAGACCCCAGTTGTTATTCTTGATATGCCCCAAAAAAACATAAATGTTATCATCTGCATTGTCACAAATTAGAAATAAATCATCAATCTCTCATATGTGATGATGACATGCTCAAAAAGAATAGAATTGTATATATACTGTAACATGTTGATGAAAAGATTTGTAAAGGTCAGTGCGACCTTTGACCCCATCGCTGTGCCACAGCATTGATGGTACAATTTATCTTGAAAAGTAAAATAATTGTTGGTCAATATAAATTCCACCCCTTTTAATATAAAGTCTTTTTGCACTTCCGGTAACCGATCATCCATCAAGAGGAATTGTTTTAAGCACTCCAAACATAAATCATGAGAAATATTCGTATAAAGGGACGATATGTCTAGTGAGACAAATAGAAAGGATTCTTTCCATTTAATATCCTTAATCGTGTTAATAAGGTGTGTCGAGTCGCGTAAGTAGCTCCTCAGATTAGTCACATGAATTTGCATGATCTGATCAATGTAAGCCGCTAGGTTCACCGTTAGGGAGTCAATCCCAGAAATGATGGGTCTCCCCGGTGGGTCTGAAAGGTTTTTATGTATCTTGGGTAGATGGTAATAAAATGCCATTTTTGGATTTCTAACTTCGAAAAATTTCTTTTCATCTTTATTGAGTATACCCGCCCCTACGGATTTTTATATCAGTGAATGATATCCAAGAATAGATTGATTGTATTTATCCATACTAACCACCTCATAATGTAGGGGGTTAGGTTCCTCAAAGCCTCTCGGATATAGGCTTCCTTGTCTTGTAAAACTATACCCCCACCTTTATCAGCATTTCTAATTATAAGATCAGGATTATTTTTGAGCGAAAACAGAGTTTTTTTCTCATCAACATATACAGTGCCTACAAGTAGTATTCAACCCGCTGCAGATTTAGCAGGTTTGATAAGATGCAAATAAGTTAGAGCCTGCAAACTTCAAACAAGAGCAGGATTTATTAACAGATGCATAAATCTTACAAACCAACAAGTTATGTTGCTCAGTTAAATTTTAATAAATTTTCAACATAAAAGTGTGGGTCAATTATTATTCAACCCCTAGGTTTAATATTTTGTGGAATAACCCTTGTTTGCAATTACAGCTAATAATCGTCTTTTATAAGACCTGATCAGGCCGGCACAGGTCTCTGGAGTTATCTTGGCCCACTCCTCCATGCAGATCTTCTCCAAGTTATCTAGGTTCTTTGGGTGTCTCATGTGGACTTTAATCTTGAGCTCCTTCCACAAGTTTTCAATTGGGTTAAGGTCAGGAGACTGACTAGGCCACTGCAACACCTTGATTTTTTTTCCTCTTGAACCAGGCCTTGGTTTTCTTGGCTGTGTGCTTTGGGTCATTGTCTTGTTGGAAGATGAAATGACGACCCATCTTAAGATCCTTGATGGAGGAGCGGAGGTTCTTGGCCAAAATCTCCAGGTAGGCCGTGCTATCCATCTTCCCATGGATGGCCAGGCCCCTTGGCTGAGAAACAGCCCCACAGCATGATGCTGCTACCACCATGCTTGACTGTAGGGATGGTATTCTTGGGGTCGTATGCAGTGCCATCCAGTCTCCAAACGTCACATGTGTGGTTGGCACCAAAGATCTCGATCTTGGTCTCATCAGACCAGAGAACCTTGAACCAGTCTGTCTCAGAGTCCTTCAAGTGATCATGAGCAAACTGTAGACAAGCCTTGACATGACGCTTTGAAAGTAAAGGTACCTTACGGGCTCGTCTGGAACGGAGACCATTGCGGTGGAGTACGTTACTTATGGTATTGACTGAAACCAATATCCCCACTGCCATGAGATCTTCCCAGAGCTCCTTCCTTGTTGTCCTTGGGTTAGCCTTGATTCTTCGGACAAGCCTGGCCTCGGCACGGGTGGAAACTTTCAAAGGCTGTCCAGGCCGTGGAAGGCTAACAGTAGTTCCATAAGCCTTCCACTTCCGGATGATGCTCCCAACAGTGGAGACAGATAGGCCCAACTCCTTGGAAAGGGTTTTGTACCCCTTGCCAGCCTTGTGACCCTCCACGATCTTGTCTCTGATGGCCTTGGAATGCTCCTTTGCCTTTCCCATGTTGACCAAGTATGAGTGCTGTTCACAAGTTTGGGGAGGGTCTTAATTAGTCAGAAAAGGCTGGAAAAAGAGATAATTAATCCAAACATGTGAAGCTCATTGTTCTTTGTGCCTGAAATACTTCTTAATACTTTAGGGGAACCAAACAGAATTCTGGTGGATTGAGGGGTTGAATAATAAATGACACTCTGAATAAACTTTTCACAATTTAAAAAAAAAAAAAAAGAAATAACATTCTTTTTTGCTGCAGTGCATTTCACACTTCCAGGCTGATCTACAGTCCAAATGTCACAATGCCAAGTTAATTCCGAATGTGTAAACCTGCTAAATCTGCAGGGGGTTGAATACTACTTGTAGGCACTGTAGATTAGATTTAATTGAGATTCTGTAGCTCGATAGTTTTTTTTTAAGTCCTCTAGTACCAAATCACTACAAGTTTTCAAGTGGTGTCCTTTGCTTTGTAAAAATATTTCTGAATTATATAAAGAACTTAGCTGCTATGATCTACACACTGAATTCAAAATCTTGAACTCAGACATCAATACCAAACTCATCCAATTAGAACAAGACACCATCTTCAGAAAATCTAAAAAACTACAGAGGGATAGACAGAACAAAATTCCACCTAAGACACATGGTCCTGACCATAAAGAAGTCTCTAGGGAGACTACACATAAAAGACCCAGATCCAATAGTTACAATAAAAGTTTTTTTAATAGCAAGTGTGACGACATGGACTCTCATGGGTTAAAGTTTCTTAAAATTCAGCCAGACAGGATGATAGATTGTTTATAGACAGGGGATAAGTCCCTCATTGTTTCTACAAGACTCTTGTTGACTCATGTAATTGTGTTGGCCACTGAAAGCCAGACGTATTGTTTCTTCAGACTCTTTCAGTAACCATTGTATTGTAGTTGTGTATTGCTAATTAGTGATGAGTGAGTACTAAAAAGCTCGGGTGCTCGAAGCTCGGGCCGAGCCTCCCAAGATACTCGTGTACTCGGGCCGAGCAACGAGCCCAATGTTATCCTATGGGAGACCCGAGTATTTTTGTGAAATGACCCCCCGGCAGCATGGAGAAACCCTAAAAATGGCACAAAAGTCTCAGAAGAGTGCTCAAATGACATGGCAACAGCATGGGGAAGACCCCTTGAAGCATTTATCACTCAAAAGTCACAGCTGTGAACAATTTTGTCCGCGTTTTACGCCATTTTTACGGACTCACCAGAAAACCTTCCAAAATGACCCCAAAATGTTTTTTCATGGCGGAAATGTTAAGGGCACATACCCAATAGTGAGATAGAGCTGGTGTATGTTACTTTTTGAGAATAATACATGAAAGATTTTACGTGAAAACATTGTGTGGCACTCCGATGTCCCTGAGAAGAGACGTACATGAAGGCCTCTTGAGTCTAATGTGCCCATTTTGAGGAAGTGAGTCTTTGTAGTATTTTCCTTTGCCAGGGCAGCCAAAAATTGGGAGGCTCCACGTTGTCCCTGGATAGAGACGTGCATGAGGGCCTGTAAACCTGAAGTGCCCATTGTAAGGAAGTGGGTCTATTGTAGTATAGCCCTTAGGCAGGGCAGCCAAAAATTGGGAGGCTCCACGTTGTCCCTGGATAGAGACGTGCATGAGGGCCTGTAAACCTGAAGTGCCCATTGTAAGGAAGTGGGTGTATTATAGTATAGCCCTTAGGCAGGGCAGCCAAAAATTGGGAGGCTCCACGTTGTCCCTGGATAGAGACGTGCATGAGGGCCTGTAAACCTGAAGTGCCCATTGTAAGGAAGTGGGTGTATTATAGTATAGCCCTTAGGCAGGGCAGCCAAAAATTGGTAGGCTCCACATTGTCCCTGGATAGAGACGTGCATGAGGGCCTGTAAACCTGAAGTGCCCATTGTAAGGAAGTGGGTCTATTGTAGTATAGCCCTTAGGCAGGGCAGCCAAAAATTGGGAGGCTCCACGTTGTCCCTGGATAGAGACGTGCATGAGGGCCTGTAAACCTGAAGTGCCCATTGTAAGGAAGTGGGTGTATTATAGTATAGCCCTTAGGCAGGGCAGCCAAAAATTGGGAGGCTCCACGTTGTCCCTGGATAGAGACGTGCATGAGGGCCTGTAAACCTGAAGTGCCCATTGTAAGGAAGTGGGTGTATTATAGTATAGCCCTTAGGCAGGGCAGCCAAAAATTGGGAGGCTCCACGTTGTCCCTGGATAGAAACGTGCATGAGGGCCTGTAAACCTGAAGTGCCCATTGTAAGGAAGTGGGTCTATTGTAGTATAGCCCTTAGGCAGGGCAGCCAAAAATTGGGAGGCTCCACGTTGTCCCTGGATAGAGACGTGCATGAGGGCCTGTAAACCTGAAGTGCCCATTGTAAGGAAGTGGGTGTATTATAGTATAGCCCTTAGGCAGGGCAGCCAAAAATTGGGAGGCTCCACGTTGTCCCTGGATAGAGACGTGCATGAGGGCCTGTAAACCTGAAGTGCCCATTGTAAGGAAGTGGGTCTATTGTAGTATAGCCCTTAGGCAGGGCAGCCAAAAATTGGGAGGCTCCACGTTGTCCCTGGATAGAGACGTGCATGAGGGCCTGTAAACCTGAAGTGCCCATTGTAAGGAAGTGGGTGTATTATAGTATAGCCCTTAGGCAGGGCAGCCAAAAATTGGGAGGCTCCACGTTGTCCCTGGATAGAGACGTGCATGAGGGCCTGTAAACCTGAAGTGCCATTGTAAGGAAGTGGGTCTATTGTAGTATAGCCCTTAGGCAGGGCAGCCAAAAATTGGGAGGCTCCACGTTGTCCCTGGATAGAGACGTGCATGAGGGCCTGTAAACCTGAAGTGCCCATTGTAAGGAAGTGGGTCTATTGTAGTATAGCCCTTAGGCAGGGCAGCCAAAAATTGGGAGGCTCCACGTTGTCCCTGGATAGAGACGTGCATGAGGGCCTGTAAACCTGAAGTGCCCATTGTAAGGAAGTGGGTGTATTATAGTATAGCCCTTAGGCAGGGCAGCCAAAAATTGGGAGGCTCCACGTTGTCCCTGGATAGAGACGTGCATGAGGGCCTGTAAACCTGAAGTGCCCATTGTAAGGAAGTGGGTGTATTATAGTATAGCCCTTAGGCAGGGCAGCCAAAAATTGGGAGGCTCCACGTTGTCCCTGGATAGAGACGTGCATGAGGGCCTGTAAACCTGAAGTGCCCATTGTAAGGAAGTGGGTCTATTGTAGTATAGCCCTTAGGCAGGGCAGCCAAAAATTGGGAGGCTCCACGTTGTCCCTGGATAGAGACCTGTTAGGTTCTTAGTGCCTCCGTGCTTGCATTTAAAAACCGCACGTGTGTGCCTGTTGGTGGCAGCTTTCCGCTGCATTTGTGTGAGTTTTGCAAAAACTTGGATATAACGCACAAGTCTAGTGAATACACATCAGCACAGCATTGCAAAATGCGCAAGGGCGTTGTCAACGAACAAGGAAGTGGACGTGATGGTGGTGCAGGCAGAGACCGAGGTTGTGTGCAAGCTCTAATTTCGCCACAACAAAGGGCCACATCTAGTCGCTCGCACGTCCTGTCCCAAATTCTTGGGGACCGCAGCAGTACACCGCTCTTGAACCAAGACCAGTGTCAACAGGTTGTTAGTTGGATAGCGGATAATGCTTCCAGTCAGATTGGCACCACCACAAACACTCTGTCTTCCACACGGTCAAGTGTCAGTAGCCGTGATACTGCACCGCACATTTCAGAACCTGATCCTCCTTCCTACCACCAGGCCGAGTACACGTCCACGGACATTACTGATCCCACACTTGGACACTCGGAAGAGCTGTTCGTTCACGTTTCCATTCACAAATTCTGGCCTCTCGCCAGCTCCTGTTGAAGTGGGCCATGACGAGATTGTATGTACAGATGCCCAAATATTTGAGCAGCCACGTTCTCACGAAGTTGGCAACGTGTCTCAACAAGGGGTGGACGATGATGAGACACAATTGTCAGGAAGTCAGGAGGAGGAGCAGGGTGCGGAAGAGGAAGACGACGTGGTGGATGATCCAGTAACTGACCCAACCTGGCAGGAGGATATGCAGAGCGAGGACAGCAGTGCACAGGGGGAGGGAGGCGTAGCATCACAACAGGCAGTAAGAAGCAGAGTGGTGGCCCCAGGCAGACGTCAGGCAACTGTTCCCCGGAACAACACGACACAAGGTGCCTGTACAAATGTTAGGTCTTCCCGAGTCTGGCTGTAATACTATTGTATGTATTGAGGATTTCGATTGCGTTAGGGCAATGACAACCAGAGACGAGTTCTTGGTGCAAGACGTTTATAATATGCAACCAGCAAATATGTACATAAACGGAACAAAAACACAGTAGAACATAAATACAGGAAATACCTTCCAGGGACTGAGCGAAAGGGAATTCCCGGGACCGCGCACCGGACTCCCCCAGGGAGACCACCAAGAGCGAACCCCTATACAGGGACTGTCTGGCAATCACCCCAGAAGCCCTAAATGCGCAGCAGCCGGGACACAAAAGGGCAATAGGTAAGTCCAAAAATGTCCGTACGTGATGTGAGTCCAGAGTGGTATTAAACGGAAGGAACCGGGCAGAAGTGCCGACCAAAGACGGCAAACGGAGTCCAGGCACAGCTAGATGATACCAGATGAAGTCCAGAGTCGGTGTCGGTTGTTTTCCAAGAGGATCCGAATAACAATCAGGAACCAAAAGCAGCAGGGCAGGAGCACACAGGAAGCAGTATACTCAGGCACTGGACTAAGCTTTAGGGGCGGCTTTTAAACAGATGGACAGGAAGTAGGGCAACAGAACAGAAAACTCCATGTTAACAAAGGGCAAGCTCTTTCAAAAGAAAACTGGAAAACCCGGAACTCTGACACTGGCAGTTTTTTAAGTTGGCTCCAGATGATTCTAAAAAGGCCATTTGCAACACCTGCCATGCCAGCATCAGCAGGGGTACCAAAACTAGCAGCCTGACCACCACCAGCATGATCAGGCACATGTCAGCCAAGCACCCGACTTTGTGGGAAGTACAACAGAGTCGAGGAGCAGTGCTTGCTGATGTCACTGCTACGTCTTCGCTGGTTGTGCATGCGAGCCAATCCCCTGTCCATGCTGCCTGCGAACAAGCCTCCTCCACTCCTGCACCTGCAGTTGCCTACGCAGAAAGAACACCATCATCAAGCACGTCCTTGTCCCAGCGCAACGTTCAGTTATCCATTCAGCAAACCTTTGAACGCAGGCGCAAATACACTGCCAACACCCCACATGCCACAGTTCTAAATGCTAACATTTCGCGACTGCTTGCGCTGGAAATGTTGCCTTTTAGGCTGGTTGAGACAGAAGCATTCCGCGACCTGATGGTGGCAGCTGTCCCACGTTACTCGGTCCACAGCCGCCACTATTTCTCCCGGTGTGCCGTCCCCGCATTGCATAACTAACCACGTGTCACAAAACATCACACGTGCCCTGAACAACGCTGTTTCAGCCAAAGTCCACCTAACCACAGACACGTGGACAAGTGCATGTGGGCAAGGCCGCTACATCTCGTTGACATCACACTGGGTTAATATTGTGCAAGCTGGGACCCAGTCTGAGCGAGGGACGGAACACGTCCTTCACACACCAAGTTTTGCAGGCCCTACCTCAGTCAGGGTTTCACACACACTCTACAGCTCCGGAATGTCATGCTCCTCAGCCTCCTCCTCCTGCGCATCCTGATCCACTTTACCCTCCACACCAGTCCCAAGCTGGAAGTGTCGCGGGCGGAGGAGGGGACGGTGCGCTCTCCCACTGCTCGGGTCCGGCTGACGCAGCTCTACGGCTGCTGCTGCTCGTTGGCTCGAGCGATGGCCGGATCCCGGGGACTCGAGCGGCGCTACTCGCCCGTGAGTGAAAAGGGGTGGTTTGGGTTTTGGGGATATTGTCCGTGACGCCACCCACGGTTGTGGTGATTGTGTGGACACCACCGCTGCTCTGGACGGGGATCCCTGGAGCCTGTGACAGGGAGCAGCTTTGTTGTTATTTCTCCCCTCCGTGGGTAGGGGGGTTGGTTGTCCCGGGGCCTGGTGATGGGGTAGAGATGGATGACAGGCGGGTTGCGGGGCCTGATGAAGTGCAGGGTCGCAGGGGCAGCACTGTGCCGCACGGCACGGAGGTACTCACTCAGCCCAATGATGATGACACAGTTCACGGTAAAACAAGTGGCTGGATGGACGGGTCACTCGGACGGCTGCGGTTGTTCCTCCCTGCAGGTTAGTGATGACTGTCTCTCCCTGCACCTAAGTTAAGTGTTGGTAGTGATGGTTTCCCAACGGTAACCCGCTCCCTGACCTGGATATGGGCCGGAGGAGCCCCTTTTGCCCACAGGCGATGGCACTGGGAGACGGTTGCCCTTGGCGGTGGCTGTGTCTCCCCTTCACGGTTGTACGGTTGCCTTCTATCTGGACTTGGCTGTTTGGAAACCCTGAGGTCCCCTTCACTAACGGATTTGGCAAATTCACGGCGACACCAAGCCTTGCCGGGATCCGAAAGTCCTCTGCCAATGGTGCTGGCTTCTCTTTGTATACCGGTCCGGTACGGCCGGGTCACCACCCGTCCACGGTCCTTACGGCAGACTCCAATCGGCCTCCACTGCAGACGGTCACCACATCCTGCCAACCTTGCTGTCCTGTCCAGGCCACACACCCGGACCAACTTCAGGCTCTTTGCTGTCACTTTTCTCCTCTTTACTACTTTCCTCCTTCCACTTCCTTAGCTTAACTCTCACTGCCTGTGTTTTCCCTCCTCCTCGGTGGGTGGAGACCAACCGCCTGGCTCCACACCCTGGTGTGGACAACAGCCCCTGGGGAAGGCAACAAGGATTTTGTGTTTTGACTATGATATGCCTGCAGGGAGTGTGGGGTGTTTAAGTGTTGTGCTCTGTGGCCCCTGGCTTGTCCAGGGCGACACAGAAGCACTGCAGCACTGCCTCGGCGAAGCGGCAACAGGCAGTGCTAAAGCTAATCTGCATAGGTGACAAACCCCACAATGCAGAAGAGGTGTGGACAGCTCTGAAACAGCAGGCAGATCACTGGCTCACAACTCTGAACCTAAAGCCAGGAAAGGTCGTGTGTGACAATGGCCGGAACCTGGTGGCGGCTTTGAGGCGAGGCCAGCTGACACATGTTCCATGCGTGGCCCATGTGCTCAACCTCGTGGTTCAGCGGTTTCTAAAGTCATACTCAGAGCTGTCTGATCTGCTGGTAAAAGTTCGCCGCCTGTCTGCACATTTTCGAAAGTCACCTACTGCTTCAGCCGGCCTTGCCGGCTTAAGACGCCGTTTGCATCTTCCGGCACACAGACTGGTGTGTGATGTCCCCACGCATTGGAATTCAACTCTGCACAAGTTGGTCAGGATATGTGAGCAGAAGAGGGCAGTTGTTGAGTACCTGCATCACCTAAGCCGTCGGGAAATGGGTCAAACTCCACACATAACACCTGAGGAGTGGAGATGGATGTCCGACCTATGCACCATCCGCCAAAACTTTGAGGACTCCACCAAGATGGTGAGCGGCGATGACGACATTATTAGCGTCACCATACCGCTTCTCTGCCTTCTAAAATGGTCTCTGCTCAAAAAACAACCATGATGCATTGCAGGCGGAGCGCGATGAGTTTGAGCAAGAAACAGTAGTGGGTGTGGGTGATGATAACACACAGCCCAGCCTCGTCTCATCACAACGTGCAGTGGAGGACTATGACGAGGAGGAGGATGAAGACATGGAGCAACTCTCTGGCCAAATTGAGGATATGACATGCAGTCATATCCTCGGTTCAGCGTGGCTGGCCAGAGGACAGGGTAGATGATGAGGAGGAGGAGGAGGAGGACAGCATGTTCAGTCATCGTGTTGGTCAGGATACTGAAGTGATGGCTGTTAAGAGTCTGGCACACATGGCTGACTTTATGGTAAGCTGCCTGTCTCGTGACCCTCGCGTTAAGAACATCTTGGCCGACAATCATTACTGGTTGGTAACACTGTTAGACCCACGCTAAAAGGAGAACTTTATGTCTCTTATTCCCGAGGCGGAGAGGTCAGGCAAAATGCAGCAGTTCCAGAAGGCCATAGTCACGGAAGTAGGCAAAGCATTCCCCTCACAAAACGCTAGCGGCATAGGTCATGAATCAGTGGACAACCGAGGCGTACAGCCGAGAGAGGCACAAGTCCAATCCGCCAGAGGTAGGGGAACAGTCTTTAAGATGTGGGACAGTTTTCTCAGCCCCTCACGTACCACAGCCCCTGAGGTGCGGGGTAGTGCCACAAGAAATCCTAAGTTTGCCCAGATGCTGAAGGAGTACCTTGCAGATCGAACAACTGTACTCCGACATTCCTCTGTGCCTTACAATTGTTGGGTATCCAAGCTGGACACGTGGCATGAATTGGCTCTCTACGCCTTGGAAGGCCTGGCCTGCCCTGCTGCTAGCGTTTTGTCAGAGCGTGTTTTTAGTGCCGCAGGTGGAATCATTACAGATAAACGCACCCGCCTGTCAACTGAAAATGCTGACAGGCTGACTCTGATCAAGATGAACAAGGGTTGGATTGGGCCAGACTTCACCACACCACCAGCAAATGAGAGCGGAATTTAAAGTTTGCCATGTACCTCCACTCACCCATGGGTACACACTTCTTGACTTTGGATAATCGCTGGACTGCTCCTCCTTCTCCTCATGCGCCACCATGATGATGACCGTTACAAATTGCAATACTTAGGCCTTTGTTTCAGGTATACCCCCAGTGGTAAATTTTTTCGCCCATTCTTTGCAGAATGGACATTACAACGACAGGAGACCCGCTCCTTTGCAATGGGAACAATGTTTTGAGGCCCTCATGCACGTCTCTACCCAGGGACAACGTGGAGCCTCCCAATTTTTGGCTGCCCTGCCTAAGGGCTATACTACAATAGACCCACTTCCTTCCAATGGGCACTTCAGGTTTACAGGCCCTCATGCACGTCTCTATCCAGGGACAACGTGGAGCCTCCCAATTTTTGGCTGCCCTGCCTAAGGGCTATACTACAATAGACCCACTTACTTACAATGGGCACTTCATGTTTACAGGCCATCATGCACGTCTCTATCCAGGGACAATATGGAGCCTGACGCTGCCACCGACCGCCACACACGTGCTGTTTTTAAATGCAAGCACGGACGCAATAAGAACCTAACTGGTTTTTAGGAGCGACAATTACTGAGAAGTCTGACACTATCAGACACTGCTGACTGACGTGTATTATACACTAGACTTGTGCGTTATATAATAGTTTGTGCAAAACGCGCACCTGTACCCTGCCACCGACTGCCACACACGTGCTGTTTTTAAATGCAAGCACGGACGCAATAAGAACCTAACTGGTTTTTAGGAGCGACAATTACTGAGAAGTCTGACACTATCAGACACTGCTGACTGACGTGTATTATACACTAGACTTGTGCGTTATATAATAGTTTGTGCAAAACGCGCACCTGTACCCTGCCACCGACTGCCACACACGTGCTGTTTTTAAATGCAAGCACGGACGCAATAAGAACCTAACTGGTTTTTAGGAGCGACAATTACTGAGAAGTCTGACACTATCAGACACTGCTGACTGACGTGTATTATACACTAGACTTGTGCGTTATATAATAGTTTGTGCAAAACGCGCACCTGTACCCTGCCACCGACTGCCACACACATGCTGTTTTTAAATGCAAGCACGGACGCAATAAGAACCTAACTGGTTTTTAGGAGCGACGATTACTGAGAAGTCTGACACTATCAGACACTGCTGACTGACGTGTATTATACACTAGACTTGTGCGTTATATAATAGTTTGTGCAAAACGCGCACCTGTACCCTGCCACCGACTGCCACACACGTGCTGTTTTTAAATGCAAGCACGGACGCAATAAGAACCTAACTGGTTTTTAGGAGCGACAATTACTGAGAAGTCTGACACTATCAGACACTGCTGACTGACGTGTATTATACACTAGACTTGTGCGTTATATAATAGTTTGTGCAAAACGCGCACCTGTACCCTGCCACCGACTGCCACACACGTGCTGTTTTTAAATGCAAGCACGGACGCAATAAGAACCTAACTGGTTTTTAGGAGCGACAATTACTGAGAAGTCTGACACTATCAGACACTGCTGACTGACGTGTATTATACACTAGACTTGTGCGTTATATAATAGTTTGTGCAAAACGCGCACCTGTACCCTGCCACCGACTGCCACACACGTGCTGTTTTTAAATGCAAGCACGGACGCAATAAGAACCTAACTGGTTTTTAGGAGCGACAATTACTGAGAAGTCTGACACTATCAGACACTGCTGACTGACGTGTATTATACACTAGACTTGTGCGTTATATAATAGTTTGTGCAAAACGCGCACCTGTACCCTGCCACCGACTGCCACACACGTGCTGTTTTTAAATGCAAGCATGGACGCAATAAGAACCTAACTGGTTTTTAGGAGCGACAATTACTGAGAAGTCTGACACTATCAGACACTGCTGACTGACGTGTATTATACACTAGACTTGTGCGTTATATAATAGTTTGTGCAAAACGCGCACCTGTACGCTGCCACTGACTGCCACACACGTGCTGTTTTTAAATGCAAGCACGGACGCAATAAGAACCTAACTGGTTTTTAGGAGCGACAATTACTGAGAAGTCTGACACTATCTGGACTGTTTTACACTGTGTACACCAGCCCCAGATATGATGAAGGCTGGTATACGGTCACCACTACCCTGCCTGCCTGCCTGTATACTGCTACAATAGTCCTGACAAGGACTCTTCTGGTCACTAGCCTGTATTCCGACCTGGCTATACCCTGCCTGTATATAGCAACAATAGTCCTGAGAAGGACTCTGCTACTGTACTCCGACCTAGCTATACCCTGCCTGCCTGTATACAACTAGAATAGTCCTGAGAAGGACTTCTGGTCACACTGTTTGCAGCCCTGCTCCGGAACTAACTATAAAGGG